>NW_024433153.1:0-1072 GCF_017639785.1 Mesocricetus auratus | reverse complement strand
GTTCTATCCATACAGCCTTAGAAGCTGAGGTACCCATTTTCTAAATACACTCTCAGAAATTCTGGACAGCCTCGGAAGGTGACCTCCTCTTTCCTTCCTGATTTGGTGTCAGGCAAAAGTCTGGAGATTTAATGCAATCCACCCTCCTAACCTCTGAGAGTGGTCTCTCAGTTTCCCCTTTCTTTCCTGACCTTGATTTTGGGCAAAATCCTGGAGACTAAACTATTCAATTTTACTAACTAATGGAAATTAAAGTACATATTTTCAATTGCTTTCCTTCCCATGTCTCTTCTTTCTTATTTCGACGCTTCTTTCTTTTCCAATCAACTCTCTTTCCTGAACTTTATTAGTTTTTCCAAGTCTTTCCAAATCTCAGTGGGACCTCCATGCTGTGAACAAGTCTAATATATCAGGTGAATAACTGGAGATTCAAATGAAAGATATGATGTCTGGTGGTTCATATTAATTGGTCTCTTCTTCATTGTAGAGTGGGAGAAGTCTTATATATAGGTATACAGCACAGTGGAAAAACCATAGGTGGAATAGATGAAGTTTCTCTCAGTGCTAGATGTTGATGTTAGTAGCACAAGGCTGGTGCAGTAGACAGGACAAGAAAATAGGAAGAACTTGGAAAGAAAACAGGATGCAGCTATTGGCTGACCAGTGACTCACAGAGAACTCGTGGCTGCTGGGACCCAACAAGGGTCTGTTTCTGGGAATCATTTAGTGATGCTGTGTTGGATGAAGGGACACATTAAATGTGTAGACATGCAGATCCCAAATTAAATAAACTAAGGCTAAAATTGTGGAGTCTGGATTGTCACATGACATTAAAAACTATTAAAACTTATTGTCAAGGTATCATTCAGTTATGGAGATGAGGCAATCTCACAGCTCCTTTGTATCTCTGGTCAGCTGCTCTAGCTGGTTGCTTAGACTCTCCACCTGGTGTTTCACCTCCTGTTGGTTGATGAGGGCTGGGGTTGGTGTTAGCTCTCCAGCAGTCACTGTGTGGTGACAAACATAAGTTAACTTGCATTGTGGCCACCCATAGAGGATATACAAATCACTC
>NW_024433152.1:0-1481 GCF_017639785.1 Mesocricetus auratus | reverse complement strand
CATTTATTTCTCCATGATTTCCAGTGAGACATAGGGCTAGTTTACTACTGACTCATTCTGCTCTCCCCTGCTGGCTAATCTCTCCCTCAATTAGATGTCTCAGTCTTGACAACCTGTCTATAGGTGAAAATTTTAAACACTGAATTAATGTGCTAAGGGAATTTGGTGTTGCTAGAACACCGGAGACATCACAGAGAATTCAGATCTCCCTAGAATACACAGCAATCAATGTCCAGAGGGTGACCTGCTTATGTCATGGGGTACAGCCTTTGCCTAATTGTTAATAAGTTCTACTTGCCTTGAACAGAAGCTGAAGTTTCCCTTTCAGGAATCTGTTGTGGCACAGGGGAAGCCATTCTTACCTCATCCTTCCTAAAGTATGCATTACTCTCTGCTTGATAAAATCTTTTCAATATTTCAGCCATGCGGAGTTGAAGAATCATTTCATAAACACTGCCCAAAGTTTGCACTTCCACTCCTGCACATCCATGCACAAAAATATGAGAAATAAAATGCATGGAGTTAGCCATGTGATCGGTGTGACATATCAGGATGTTTTAGATTCTCAAGAAAGCCCCCAGTGTCTGTGGAATATGGTAATTGCTTCCTAGGTTTTAAACCCAAAGACTTGTGAATTATACAAGAAAGCTGAATGGAGACTCTACTGCTGTTAATAATCTTGAGAAAGTTAGTTGTTTCTTTTTGGGAAGTAAGTCCTGAGGGGCCATGGGAAAGCAGCTGGCTGAGATATCTAGCTACCATCTGAGGTATGATATCTGAGATCCACTGCAGGGGCATAACAAGCCAGGGTAAAAATCCATTGCTGTGTCACTGAGTCACAGGAAAGAACATTCTGAAACATTTTTAGAGCACAGAGTAATCTATATATTCTCTATGCTTTGTCACAACACAAGTTTACTTGTGTTTATCACCCCCACAGTGGCTGCTGGAGAGCTATTACCAAGCCCAGGCCTCCTAATCAAAAAGGAGATGAAACAACAGATAGAGAATCTGAAAAGCCAGCTAGTGCTAGTTACAAGAGAATCAAGGAGCTGCGAGATTGCTTCATATCCATCATTGAAGGATCCCCTGAAAATAAGTATTCATTGTTTCCAATGCCACGTTGACCATCTTGATTCCACAATTTCATTCCTATATTATTTCATCTGATATCTGGGCTCCTTTGTTTCTGCACATTCGGGGTGTCTGTTTTCCCAACATAATATCTGTAAATGCTTCGCAGATGCAGAACCTTGTTGATACCAGCCAACATTGGGTTTCTCTGAGTCGCTGTTCAACCAACAGGTATATTCTGTTTTCCAGTCCAAGTGTATCCTGTTTTCTAGTCATGGCTTACTGCCCCAACCAAGCCACATCAGGATCTAGCACTGAGAGAAGCATTATCACTTCTACAAGGTGTTTAAGCATTGTGTTGTAAGCCTATACATAAGGCTGCTCCCACTCTACAATGAAGAAGGGAC
>NW_024433151.1:0-645 GCF_017639785.1 Mesocricetus auratus | reverse complement strand
GATAATGGGTTTTCTCATAAGATTTTCTAGGTACAGGCTCTAATGCCATATTTTGTCATTACGCAAAATCACTGCTTCCAGATGAATAAATCAACTCAATTTTTTTCTGTTGTCTGATGTCATCATGCAGACTTGTGTGTTTAATTTCCAAAATGGAACAATTTTTATTTCTTTTTATTTAGTAGAAAATAAAGGTGATTGATATTATGTTCATTATAATCTAGGTTTATTAACAGAAACATAGGATTTGATAATGTTTGATAAATTGTTCATATCTCTTAGAAGTTCATGGATTAATACTTCTTAAAGTCTGATATGTTTTAAGAATGAATATTTTATAACTATCAAGTTATGTGTGTGTGTAGTAGCATCCCACCTTACCAGCTAATTTGTGTTGCTGTCCACACCATAGAGAACATACATACATCTTTCATACATACATCTTTCAGACCTCCTTCTCCCTAGGTCATGATTAGTTTGTTGGGATAAATCATCCTGAACTGAAATCTGGAGCAGTGCAGCAGGTATAGCTAACCATTGAGTGTACGAGGATCTAAAATCTGAACAGATTTGAATAAATTCACCTATGTTGCCTTTCTTTCTATAAGGTCTTAAAACACTTTCTGACAGTCTGCATTAATCAGC
>NW_024433150.1:0-1006 GCF_017639785.1 Mesocricetus auratus | reverse complement strand
ATAAGGCACACGTGTAGATTATCAGACACTGTTGTATTGTCAGTTTTCAAGTAGTTACACAAGTAGTTTCTCACACAGTGTTGTATCATTAGTTTCCAAAAAGTTACAAGTGTGGATTTCACACAGTCTTTTATCGTTAGTTTTCAAGAAGTTACTGATTTACTTTCTCATACACAATTATTTCGATAGTGTAAAAGAAGTTATGCTTGTAGTTTTGAACTTAGTGTTGTATCGATAGTTTTCAAGATGTTACAAATATATATTCTCACACAGGCTTGTATTATTAGATTTTAAGAAGTTAAATACGTATTTTTTCACATAGTGTTGTATGGGTCTTTTAAAGGAGTTACACCTTTAGATTCTCACACAGTGTTGTATCATTAATTTTCAAGAGTTACTAACATAGTTTCTTACACAGACTTATTCATTAGTTTTCATGAAATTATGCTTGTTGTTTCGACTCAGTGTTGTATCGTTAGTTTTCAAGAAGTTTCGAATACAGATTCTCACAAAGAGTTGTTTCATTTGTTTTCAAGAATATACACTTGAAGATTCCCACACATGGTTGGATCGTTAATTTCCAATAAGATACCCGTGTAGATACTCACACAGTGTTGTATCATTAGTTTTCAAGAAGTTACACACATGCATTCTCCCACAGTGATATATTGTTAGTTTTCAAGATTTACACACATATTTTCTCAACCAGTGTTGTGTCGTTAGTTTTCAAGAAGTTACAAATATAGATCTTCACACAGTGCTGTACCTTTAGTTTTCTATAAGATACGAATATAGATCCTAACGCAATGTTGTATCCTCAGTTTTCAATAAGATACACGTGTAGAACCTCACACAGTATTGTATCGTTAGTTTTCAAGAAGATACACCCGTAGCTACTCACACAGAGGTATTTCGTTAGTTTTCAAGAAGTTATGCGTGTAATTTCGAACTTAGTGTTGTATCGTTAGTTTTCAAGAATTTACACCAGTAGTTAATCACAGTGTTG
>NW_024433149.1:0-1042 GCF_017639785.1 Mesocricetus auratus | reverse complement strand
AAGACTGAAATTATCTAATCTTGGTTCTCATTACCAGTACATGATAGGTCACTGGACAATGTAAGTAAATCTAGTACTCATAATAAATCTGGGAGTACCATTTAGCTTAAATAAGTACACAAATTACAGGCAAGTGCAGTAACAACACGTACAGTAGTGATCAAGCCTCCTGATATACAAACACATAAAACAGACAATAGATTTTCCCAGTGTCAATTTCCATGTTGCTCAACCAAGAAACTTCATCATTTGGTTACTCTCTCTCAAATACGTGCAATAGAGAAAAGTCTTTCTTTTCTCATCCACTTGACCTACATAACCATCTAAATAGCATGCAGTTCCAGATCAGCAACACCCAGGCTATGATTGAAATGAATAGAGACACAGTATTATTTAGGAGGCAATAAACAAGCACTTTAAAGAAATACAAGCCCTGATGTTAGGGAAGGAAGAATTATTACCAGTCAGAGATGACTGACAGAGACATGGGTGTCAGAGATCTGTTTCACTATATTGAAATATCTTTCTGTTTTGGAGTGTTGCCTCTAGACAAACAAGATTAATGTGACCTAGCAAATTCTCTGAAAGACGTATCCTCAAGCCTACCACAAACTACTGAATCAAGAAGAATGTCCCTGAGAGTTAGCTGTAGCAATCTGTTTTAGAAGCCATTCAAATGACTATTTCATATTAATGTCGATAATAATTACTACAGATATAGTATATTACAATACTAATGTCAAAACCATCTAGTTTTTAATGAATATCTAGGTGTAGTAGACATTACATTTGGTATGTAAGATATTTTTAATTTTATTACAACTTTGTAAACTGGCTATATGCTAATTAACTTCTGTCATCTTGACAAAACTAGAGTACAAGGGGAAAGACCACCTCAACTGAGGAGCTGCCTCCATTAATCCACACAAATATCCAAAAATTGCAGAGCCACTTAATAAAATGATTTTGGGATGGGGCATGGTGATGTTTCATGCCCTGGAACCCCAGTGCTTCGAAGTCCATGGCTGGTAAATTTCTATGA
>NW_024433148.1:0-60835 GCF_017639785.1 Mesocricetus auratus | reverse complement strand
TCTTAACTTAATTGGAAGAACAATGAAGACAATTGTTCCCACATTATTTGTGTTTCTATGGCTGCAGCTGTATGGTGAGTTAAGATTTTAGGATCACAGAATATTCAGTGGGCATTTGAGACATCCATGAGGAACTCTGTTTTATTCAAGTTTTCTCTAGTGACTCTAGAATAAGAGAATCCTGGAAAGTGATGACCTGATTATATTTCCCTTTCTTTCCATCTCTCTGTACAGAAGTGAGCATAGGAGAGGAGGTGGAGCAGCATCCTTCCACCCTGAGAATCCAGGAGGGAGCCAGAGCTGTCATCAACTGCACTTATACAGATAGTACATTTTCCTACTTCCCTTGGTATAAGCAAGGACCTGGAGAGCATCCTAAGCTCATTATTGACATTCGATCAACTATGGAGAGAAAGCAGGACCAAAGACTGACAGTTTTACATGACAAGAAAGCCAAACACTTCTCCCTGCACATCGCAGACACCCAGCCTGGGGACTCTGCCATGTACTTGTGTGCTGCAAGTGCACACTGCTCCCCAGGCACCTGCAGCCTGTCCTCAAACCTGCCACAGGGCCTGGAGCCCCATCCACATCCTGTGTCACAGACCTTCCAGTGCAACATTTGTCACTTGGCAGTTGACAAGTGCCAACTATAGTGTAAATATTTCAAATGCAAAATAAGGAAGTTACCTTCAAATCACTTAAAATAATTTATATAATTTATGACAGTTTCTCCTTTCTTTTGTAAAAATGCATTTAAAATTAAAATACAATTTCATGATTCTCCTTTCTCCATCCTCCCTTCAGCTCATTCTATGTCCCTTTCCTCATTCCCTCTCAAATTCATAGTCTCTTTTTCTGTAATTATCATTATTAGTATCACATATTTGTATAAATTTAATCAACTGTGTCTGATTAGTGTTGCCTGTATTTATATAATTGGGCTGACCACTTGGTATTTGATAGGCAGTTAAGTGTATTAACCTCAGGGATGAATAATTCTCCCTGTTTTCCTTAATTATCTGTATTTCTTTGTCCAGAGAGTAATCATCATGAACTAGACAAGGCTGTCCACTCTCTCCATATCTCTTCAATATTGTACTTGAAGTTCTAGCTAGAGTAATAAGATAACAAAAGGAGATCAAAGGGATAGAAATTGGGAAGGAAGAAGTCAAACTTTCATTATTTGCAGATGAAATGATAGTTTACAAAAGCAACCTGAAAGACTCTACCAAAGAACTACTAGAGTTGATAAACACTTTCAGAAAAGTGGCAAGATACGAGATTAACTCAAAAAATCTCAATAGCTCTATAATTTACAGACAATAAATGGACTGGGAAAGAATTCAGAAAACATCACCCTTTACAATAGCCACAAAAAACATAAAATATCTTGGGGTAACACAAACCAAACAAATAAAAGACCTGTACTGCAAGAACTTTGAGTCTTAAGAAGTTAAAGAATATGCGAGAAAATGGAAAGATCTCCCATGCTCTTGGATAGGTAGGATCAGTGTAGTAAAAATGGCTACCTTGCCAAAAGCCATCAACAGATTTAATGCAACCCCATCAAAATATCAGCACAAATTTTCACAGATCCTGAAGGAATACTACTCAACTTCATATGGAAAAACAAAAGATGCAGGATAGCCAAAACAACCCTGTACAATAAAGGAACTTCTGAAGGCATCACCATCCCTCACTCCAAGCTCTGTTATAGAGCTTTAGTCCTGAAAACAGCTTGGTATTGAAAAAAATTGGCAGGTAAACCAATGGAACCAAACTGAAAACCCTGATATTAACCTACACACCTACAAACACATGATTTTTGACAAAGAAGCTAAAATTATACAGATCTAAATAGAGAATTCCTATTAGAGGAATGTAAAATGACTGCAAATCGCAACAATGTTGAGATACTATCTTACTCCTGTCAGAATGGTTAAAATCAAAAACTTCATTGACAGTTTATGCTGGAGAGGATGCGGAGAATGGGGAACACTCCTCCACTGCTGGTGGAAGTGCCAATTCATACAGCCACTTTGGAAATCAGTATGGCGGATCCTCAGGAAAATGGGTATCAATCTACCACAAGATCCAGCAATTTCACTATTAAGGATATACCTAAAAGAGACACATTCATACAACAATGTCATCTGTTCAACTATCATAGCAGTATTATTTGTAATTGCCAGAACCCTGAAGCTAGCTAGATGCCGCTCAACTAAACAATGGATGGACAAAATGTGGTACATTTACACAATGGAGTACTACTCATCAGGAAAAAATGTAACCTTGAAACTTAGCAGGTAAATGGATGGAAATCAAAGAAATCATCCTTAGTGAGGTAACCGTGTCACAAAAGCAGACCCTAAGAGAAACATACATTGTCCTATGGAGAAGGAGAAAGAGACAGGATCTCCTGAGCTAATTGGGAGGATGGAGGAGTGGAGATGGAGTTAGAAGAAAGAGAAGGAGAAAAGAGGAGGGGAGAGGAGAACATGAGGGAGCAGGAAGATTGAGTTGGTGGAAGATTAGAGGAGAGCAATAAAAGATGTACCATAATAGAGGGAGCCATCATATATTTAAAGAGAAATCTAGCACTAGGGAAATTTCCAAAAGTCTATAAAGGATGACACCAACTAACAATCTAAGCAATAGTGGAGAGGCTACTTCAAATGCCCTTACCTGTTGTTGAGATAAATGACTACTTTATATGCCATCCTAGAGTCTTCATCCAGTATCTGATAGAAGTGGAAGCAGAGGCAGACACCCACAGCTAAACACTGAGCTGAACTCCTGGAATCCAGTTGCAGAGAAGGAGTAGTGATGAGCAAAGGAGTCAAGACCAGGCTGGAGAAGTACACAGAAACAGCTGACCTGAACAAGCGGGAACTCATGGGCCCCAGACTAATAGTTGGGAAACCATCATAGGACAGACCTAGAGCCACTTATCTTGGGTGTCGGTTAGGAAGCCTGGGAAATCTTTGGACATCTAGTAGTGGATCGCTATTTATCCCTACTGGATGGAGCTGGGATTGACATGTTAAACAACTTGTTTCTAATTTAAATTGAAAACAGGAAGAAAAAATAGTTAGAAATACAATAACATCTGAACTGAGAAGATTAGGATGATAGTCCAAGCTGCAACTTTTGTTTCCTATTCCACCCAGGGTACTGTGTTCTCATGCTCTAGAGGGTAAATTCAATTTCCCCACATCTGATAAACATGAAAATAAACATAGCTCACTTCTTAAATGTATTTCTCAGTTAAAACAGACTGATTGTAATTATTATGGGTCACTGATGTATGTCATGGTGATGGATTTTCCTGTAGAAAAAATGTAAAGAATGCATAAGCTAAGTGAACACAGATGTAATTATTGAGTTCTGTGTTGGGACAAAAAATGACCCATAAGACAATTAAAGCAGTTACCAAAATGACATCTAAACAATTATATGAATGCAGCTATGAACATCATAGCAAGAAACTGGAGGGGCGTGCGTCTCTGCTCCGTTTAATCCCGGTATTTTATTACTAGACTCAGGGAAAGAGATTCATGTTTTAAACAGGTGGAGGTTAATGTAAATGCTGAGAGAATCCCAAAATGCAGAAAGTGAAGTCCATTATGTAGACTGAGTTCAGAGAGCAAGTCAATTTTTGTTAAGAGGAATTGTTTTAAAATTAAAGACAGTATGTCCCATCCCCAACATGATTTAGTGGATTTAGTGGTCCCCAGTGAGATGAAGCTAGATGAAAATAGTGGAACTGAATAAAAAATAACTATGAAGATGGGAAAATAATTCATTAATTCCCCAAAACTTCTCTAAAAAGCTAATAGTGGACAGAAATGACAACAAAGCCAACTTTGACTTTGTGCACATTCTCACTTTCCTCCTCCTCCTCCTCTTCTCCTTTTTCTACTATTCTTCTCTCTGTCTCTCTCTGTATTATCTCTTTGTCTCCCACCTCTTTCTCATAAAGTATGGATTCTGTTGGAAACTACTCTTTCATGTGGGGCCTACCCTGCTATGTGGTTCATTTATTGGGGATCAAACCATTAAAGAAAACTAATTCTCTTCCCAGGAGTTATCAAATTCCAGTTTCTTTCAGGTATGGATGGGATTCATGTCCTCCTCCCATCTTCTATACTAGAATTTTGTCTTATTGAGCTTTCACAGATCTTGTGCATGCCTAGTTTGTTCATAAACCACTGTTTCCTTGAAGTCACCCACTACTTCTGGCTCTCACAATCCTTCCATGGTTCTTTCTGAGAAGAACCCTGAGTCTTAATACAAGAGGTAGTATATGGATGTCCTATTAGGACTGAGGATTTCAACATCTTTTATTCTCTGCACATTGATCAGTTGTAGTTCTCTATGTTAATCACCATCTACCATAAAAAGAAACTTCTCTAAATGAGGATTGTGTGATGTACTGATTTATTGATATAACAACATGTCATAAAGAGCCTTTATAAGGCTAACTCCACTGAATAGTACTGTGTTCTCTCTAGGTTCTATGACATATCTAGACACATGTTCTTGACCTCATTCCAGGTATGAGTTACATCTTCCTTAAATGCAATCAGAACTAGTGGGCATATCTTACAATGAACTTTTCTATACATGGGATTTACTTAAATAAAATACAGAAAAGCAATGGTGCCTTGTGGGAAATACCCTCCAGAGAATACAGAAACCAGGAGTGTAGAAATTCTCCACAGCTGTGAGCAGATACTGGCATTGGTTGAAGATTAGATGGACTGGTTTATAGGTAGATATTATAGGGCCTGAGTTTCCTAAGTACTTAAATTTTTTGTCATCTATTGCCAAAAGAAAGTATTTTCTGAGCATACCCTGGTTTAATAGCTAGAGCAACCATGGCCACAGCATTGACAACAGTTGCTGTTGATCTCTGAGGGGTGTGACTGAGAAAGAGTTATAGGAGTACAGACAGATGGGAAAGCAAAAGTAAACTCCATGAGATGGCAACTTCTTGTTCCCAGAAGACAACTTGAGTTGAACTGGTGGGAAGGTAAGGGGTCGGGTACCTAAACAGGACTCACAGTAGAGAGGAGAAGACACATAGGCACAATAAACTCCGTAGTCAAAGTCCAATTAGCTGATTACCCTTGAGTACCCTCCCATTCCAGTGGATAAAGCTTATGCTTTTGCTTTCTCCACAGCCCCATCTTCTGTCTTTCTAGGATGTTCTGTTGTCTGTCTCAGGGATGGAGGATAGTGCTCCCTAGGTGATCACCAGCAACCCTGCCATGGATGTTTAGAGAATTCCAAGCACTTTTATTATCACCTTGCTGAAGAAACAGCTGGCCAAATAAAATCTATGCTGAGGATCCATCATAGCCCCAAAATGATGGCTATTATCAAGAAAACAAAAGGCAGTGATGTTTGAAGACATGGTGAGGAATGGACTCTTAAAGGTAGTTGACCATAATATAAATTAGTGAAACCATTATAGAATTCTGTATAATGTTTCATTGTTAAAAATTTCCTAAAAATACAAATTCCACATAACCCAGATTTACCACTCCCATGGTCCTTTGTGTCTGTGTGTGTTGTGTGGGTGGTTAGAGGTTGGAGCACTTTGATGTGGTAGTGAAAACTAGGACCTACTTTCTAATTGCGTGAACAGTTTGGGGTTTTTCTTTTTTAATCCATTTTACAGCAGAAGAATTTGAACCCCCTAATGCCAGTCGTTGTTTATGTTTGAAGTGTGAATCTTCATTGAAAACAATAATGCATTACTTAAGTGTTTTGATAGTGGTGCTCTGGCTTCAAATATGGGGTGAGTTTGAACTTTTCTATGGCAACATAAAAACACAGTAAGTGAGGGTGTTCCCTTCACATGTTTTAGGAGAGAGGAAAGAAATACTAATGTTCTCACGCTGAAACAAAAGCAGTTGGGAGGCCCATGGGGGAGCCATTCTGGGGTGATAGCATCCGTATGCATCCAGTCCTGTGTGTCTGACCTCTGTCTTTCTGCACAGGCGTGAGCAGCCAGCAAAAGGTGCAGCAGAACCCAGAATCCCTCAGTGTCCAAGAGGGAGCTATAGCCTCTCTCAACTGCACTTCCAGTGATCAAAATTCTCAGTATTTCTGGTGGTACAGACAGTATCCTGGGAAAAGCCCCAAGGCTCTGATGACCATCATCTCCAATGGTAAAAAGGAAGAAGGCAGATTCACCATTCATCTCAATAAAGCCAGCCTGCATGTTTCCTTGAACATCACAGATTCTCAGCCCAGTGACTCAGCTGTCTACCTGTGTGCTGTGAGCACACATTGCTCCCAGGAACCTGCAGCCTGCACCTAAACCCACTTGGACCCAGGAAGGGCTCAGATAGAGCACAGACCACAGGTTGGAGAAACTTTCTTTTCTATAAGCAATCGGGAATAAAAGCAGGAGTAGAGATGGTTTGCTTGATTAGGAAAGTAATTGACATTTGGAAAATAACATGTCCTAAAGAGAAAGGCACACAATTGGTTTGGCTGGAATATTTTCCACTCTTCTCTTACATTGAAGGTTTTACAACAATGTACACACTCTTCATGTGCCAATCTCGTTGAGCTGGACTACATGCACGTGACTATGAAACTCTCCTCATGCCATGTCACTAGGACCACCATCACCACTACAGCACTCTGACTTCCTTCTCTTTAAAATCTTTCAATTAAAAGAGTATTTGTTTTCTAATTTTTAAAAACTTGTCTATCAATTAGCTGGTTTCTCTAGATTAATTTCATATGTATTTACTTTTGGTTGACCCTTCCCCAGGCTTGTCCCCTCTGCCATCTCCTTATTCCCCATTCTTGACGAAACCTCCTTCCTCCCAGAATCCCCCCTTCCCCTTCCACTTCCAGGTCATGCGCTCTATTCCCTTTCAGTCATCTTTCTTCATGCCACCTTTAACTCTTGTGGGCAGCTGTCTAACTTTGTGACATCTACAGACACTGTAGTTCATAATACATACAGATAAAAATTACAAGCTAAGATTTGCATGTGTTTTTTCTGAGGCTTTGATAACTCACTAAAGTATTTTCCAATTCCATTCATTTTTATGCAAAATCTATCATTTCATTTTTCTTTATTGATGAATAATATTCATATATATGTATATATTGTTGAACACTCTAGAAGACTTTTGCAGATGTTGTCTGTTGGACTTGGATTTTGAGGACCTGAAGGAATTGGGCAGACTGCAGTCTAATGCTATAGACAACCTTACATCAGTTTGAGTGCACTTTTATACACAAATGTAACAAGGAAACAATGATCAAAAGAAGGTTGTTTGAGTTCAGCAAATCATGATCAGAAAAACAAGTAAATAAATGCCAATAAGCATATATTAAACAGCAACATAGCATCTCTTTCCTTGAACTTTCTGATAGACCGATTTAAACACAATTTCCTGGCACATACTATAGATTATATGTAGGAAACATTGATAGCAAGACAGAAGGTATATCCTTATTGAGGGTACATTGAAGATTGTCTTCTATAGCTATGATCTGACATCCATGTTATAGCTATAAGACCTAAGTATGTCTTATAAAATGAATGCAAATGTTTATCGTCGGAGGCAGGAAATCCTGTCCAAGAACAGTCGAGTGAACAAAATGCATCTGAGGTAAAAAGGCCCTCAGCCTTTTCCCCTGCAGCCCCTCACAGTTCCCATTGGCACTGTTGACCATTCATCATTTGAGTGTCACAAATTTATAATATAAAATGTCCACTAAAATCTCATTATCCATTCTTTTATTGATGAACATCTAGGCTGACTTCATGAAATTGTGAATAGAGCAGTGTTAAACATGGTTGAACAATTGTTTTTGAGGCTGGATTCAGAGTCCCTCAAATACATATCTAGGAATTACATAGCTGGACCTTACAACACTTCCTCTTTTAGATTTCTGAGAATGTGTAACACTAATTTCCATAGATGTTACATCAGTTTGTGCTTCACCCAGGGTGAATGAAGACTCCCTATTTCCCAACATCTTCACCAGCATTTGCTGTAACTTTATTACTTGATGATATATGTTTTAATGGGTGAAATGAAGTATCAAATTAGTCTAAATTCCATTTCACTGATGACTCTTCATTTGAGAGCTCTCTGTTCAGTTCCATAGCTCATTTTTGGGTGATTTGTTGTTTAATGGTTCAATCTTCTGTCAGATGTATAGCTCACAAGGTATTCTCTCATTTGTACTTTGTCTCTTTGCTCAGTTAACTATCTCATTTGTTACCTCCCTGTATTTATTTTCATTAATTTATTTTTCAGACAGGATTTCATGTTGGAGGCTAAGCTGGCCTAAAATTCATTGTCTTCCTGTTTCACCATCCCAAGTTCTGGGATTATAGGCTTGTGCCACGAGAAGTATCTCCATTTATCACTTATTAAGTTGACTGCTGAAAAGGTTCCCTCACATAACATATTCAACATGATGCTCACTGAAGCTTCCCCCAAGTTCAATGGTTCTGATTTTATCTTTCATCAGTACATGGAAATGCTTTCATAGATCAATAGATCTGCCTTAGAGTTAGTAGTAACTTCTTTTTCCTTAATTTCTCAAGATATTTGATGTCATATCTCAAACACACTAACAAAAAAGACCTGCAAAGGGAAGAAAAGAGTCAACAGTGTCATGAGAAAGTGATTAGACGCTGTTTTAGTTACAGCTCTCACTGCAGTGCTTTTCTCAGCTGCAACCACACTCCCAGATTAGACAACTACAGGTGTGATGGGCTAAAGGAATGATCAGAGTTCAGAGTATGAGAACTGGCTGAAGCAATAAGAGAATAATACCATGTGTGTCTTTCTGAGTCTAGGATACCTCAATCAAGTATGTTGTTTTCTAGTTCCATCCATATGCCTAAAAATCTCATGATGTCAATTATTAAAGGGATGAGTAATACTCCATTGTACAAATGTACCACATTTTCTTTATATTTTCTATGTTGCTTCCAAAAAACAGCTATCAATCAAGATTACTGTATCTAGAAAATAATCCTTGTAAATTGAAGACATAAAAATCTATCCCAAGTGTAGTGAAAATTGTCTATGATATCCAAGTCAGCATTATGGGATATTTTAAAGGAATATTGCACACAGGTGAGGGTACTAGAATAATTTGATACCCCTGGAAATAATGGATAAATCACCCAACAACAAACCATTATCTCAGTAAAATAATAAACTCTTGAGATGGGTAAAAATGAAGAACAGGGTTCGTGTGTATTAATTTTCATTCTTTATATCATGTGGCATCTATACACTTCCAACATTACCAATAGGTTAATTTAAAAAAACACTGTCAAAATTATGGAACATTCAGTATGTCTTGTAGGGAGAGGGCATATGTGTTCTTTTCAGTAGAAGCTAGTTGTATGAATGTAGGACATGTATTCAAATTCCTTTAACTCTACTGGTGGAAGTCAAGGAAAATGTGTGCAGTCACCAGATTGAAAGTGATTTGGTAAGTTAAGTGGCTGCTGTACCAGTGTGACAGGACTCTGTAGACACCTCGGTGCCATGGTGGTAAGGCTTGTGCAATGACTATTCTCAAAAGAATACTAGAATACTGTGAGTTTCATGTGTCAGTGTTGTAGGGGATCAATGATGTGACCCATCTGAATTTGCCATTCTCTGAGAAACTCCTGTGGGTAGATACAGGCTGGGGCTGAGCTGGACTTACATCACATTCATTATACCAGATATCCCCATATGTCCCGAAACAGCCTTTATTCTCCTTACTCCTTTAAGCTCCATCATGATCATAATAGACTGAACCTCTGAAACTATAATTGAGGCAATCAGATTAAATGTTTACTTTATAAAGTAGGCTACATTCTGAACATTTCCTTAGAGCCAAATTTCTCTTTAAACCTGTATTGGCTCCCTCTATTAAGGTATCTGTTTTCTTGCTCTCCTCTATTCCTCCACAGACTCAGTCTGACTCAGTCTTTCTGATTCCTAATGTTCTCCACTCCCTCCTCTCCTCCCCTTCTCTTTTTCCTAACTACCTCCCCTCTACACCCATGCTCCAAAGTGGCTCAGTAGTTCTTTTCACTTTCCCATTCTACCAGGGACCATTTATTTGTCTCTTACCTTCCTGTTTCTCTGTTGGTGTGGATTTTAGAAAAGAGAACATCGAAAAGAATCAATAAAACATAAACAAGATTGACAAACCCCTGTCCAAACTTTCTAAATGACAGAGACAGAATATCCAAATTAAAAACAATCAGGAAAGAAAAGTGGAACATAACAAGGGACACTGAGGAAAATCAGAGTAAAATTAGGCCATACTAGAAAATTCTTTATTCCTTAAAATTGCAAAATAAAACAAACCTGCAATATTTTTGTTTTCTGGGATGTACCAAAATTAAATCAAAACAAATTAAATAATATAAGAAATCTATATTTCCTAAGGAAACAGAAGCAATCTTTAAAGTGTCCCAGCCAAAAAAAGGCTAGATCCAGGAGTTTGCAGTGCAGGATTTAACCAGAATTTCAAAGAACAGCTAAAACCACTACTCTTCAAATTCTTCCACAAAATAGAAAAAGAGAGTTCTTTTCTAAGGCTACAGTTATCCTGATTCCCAAATCACACAAAGCTGCAAAAGGAATGAAAACTACAAACCAATCTCCCTCAGGAACATTGATGCAAAAAGTACACCATAACATACTGGCAAACTGAATCCAAGAACAAATTTAAAAATATGGTCATCTCATTAGATGTTGATTCTACAGATTCAAACCAGTTCCCAGTAAAATTCTTCACAGACCTCAAAAGAACAATACTCAATTTCATATGGAAAAATAAAACCACCCAGGATAGCAAAAACTGTCCTGTACAATAACGGAACTTCCAGGGGTATCACCACCACTGACTTTAAGCTCTACTATAGTAATAAAAAGCATGTTATTTGCAGAAAAGCAGACAGGTGGATCAAGGAAACTGACTCAAAGCCCCTGATTTGAATCCACACAACTATGAACACCTTGTTTCACAAATCAATCCCAGCTCATTCTCCTTGCCCTGGTCCTCTGCCTCACTCCAACACCCCCAAACCCCAACCAATCCACTCTTCACTCTCCAGGGAGCCTGCAGCCCTTCCTGGGTATCTCGAATGTATGTCATACCATACAGGGCAGGGCCCAGGCCCTCCCCCATATATCCAGGCTGAGAGAGTATCCCACCATGTGGAATGGGCTCAGATTCCATTCGGATGCCAGGGAAAATTACTTATGTACCACGCAAGGCCCCATAGATTTCTGAGGTCTCCTCACTGACCCCCAAACTTAGGGGGTCTGAATTGGTCACAAGCTGGCCTCACAGCCATCAGGCTGGTTTCCAAGAGCTCCTCCTTGTTTGGGACAAATGTTTCTGTTGGTTTCACCCACCTGGGCTTGACCCCTTTGCTCATCACTCCTCTGTCTCTGCAACTTGTTTCCAGGAATTTAGTTGAGTGTTTAGCTGTGGGTGTCTGCCTCTGCTTCCATCAGTAGCTGAATGAAGGCTCTAGGATGGCATACAAGGTGGTCCACAGTCTCATTATCAAGGAAGTACTTTTAAGGTAGCCTCTCCACTATTGCTTAGATTGCTAGTTGGTGCCATTCTTATAGAACTCTGGAAATTTCTCTCCTCAAACCTATGACTCCCATTATATTGACATCTCTCATCCTGCTCTCCTCTATTCATTTCCCAGACTCATCCATCCTGCTCCCCCATGTCCTACTCTCCCCTCCTTTTCTCACGCTCCCTTTAACCCAGCTTCCATTCCCTATCCCATGCTCCCAATCCACTAAGGAGATCCTGTCCCATTCCCATTTTCTGAGGTACCATGCATATCTCTTTTAGGGTAATTGTTTCCCTGACTGTCTGGCAGTGGGGTTGTAGGCTGGCAATCCCCTGCTCCATGCCTAAAATCCATATATGAGTGACTACATACCATATTTGTCTTTTTGTGACTGGGTTATCTCACCCAGAATGGTTCCTTCTAGTGTCATCCATTTTCCTGCAAATTTCATGATTCCATTGTTTTTTTCACTGAGTGGTACTCTATTTCAGTTGAGGGGCATCTATGTTGTTTCCAGGTTCTGCATCATAAATTGTTGTTGGTGGTTTTACTTTAGACATTCTGGCCTGTGTAAGATGGTATTCAGAGTTATTTTGAGTTGCATTTCCATGATAGCTAAAGATGTTGAGCACTTTCTTAAGTGTCTTTCAGTCATGTTTGATTCCTCTGTAGAGAATTCTCTATTTAGTTCTACACCCCAATTTTTAATTAGATTTTTGGTGTTTTGGTGGCTAGATTCTTGACTTCTTTATATATTTTGGAAATCAGCCCTCTGTGAGATGTGGGGTTGGTTAATATATTTTCCCATTCTGTAGGCTGCCATTTTGTTTTGCTGACTGTGTCCTTAGGATTACAGAAATGTCTCAGTTTCAGGAGGTCCCATTTATTGATTGTTGATCTCAATGTCTGTGCTACTGATGTTATGTTCAGGAAGTGTTCCCCTGTACCAATTCATTCAAGCATACCTCCCACTCCTCTTCTAAGATTTTTATCAGTCACAGATCTGCAGAATATGACATTTAGATGTTTAATACTAGTACTTTGTTGACATGAGACACTATTGCTCCTGACAGCACCAAATTCTACACTAAATCCAACTGACTTTGGGCTCTTTTGGTTGGGAGATTTTTAATTACTGTTTCTGTATCATTGGATACTATGGGGCTATTTTAATCAGTCATATTATCTTGATTTAATGTTGGTATATTAGCTACATCTAGAAATACAACAATTTTTAAATGAATTTTCCAATGTGGAAGAATGTAAATTTAAAGGATTGAATATCCTGAATGTCTCCATTTTCCTCCATTGTTTTACTATTTTCATCCTCCTCTTCCTTTTAGGTTAATTTGGCTAAAGTTATGACATGCATCTTGCTAATGTTTTCAATAAACTGACTTCTTGTTTCATGTATCTTTATATTTTTGTTTTTATTGCACTGATGTCATCCATGATTAATGGATATCAGTATCACATCCCATCCTCAAGTTTCAAAGGCCATCACGGAAAATGGGGCAGGTAGATTGTAAAAGCCATAGGTCAAGGAGAATTAGAGCAAACAGTGTCTTCTGAACATGACAGGACCACTGCATTCATGACTCATAAATCCATGGTCCCTTGTAAAATATGAATCAGGGCATCATTCAAGTATGTAGTGGGTAGCACTGAGGAACTCTTACTACTAACAGATGCTCTAAGAAAGAATAATGGCTTCCGGGGAAGGGAGAGTCATTTTAATTAAGATTCTGATCTTGGAGTTATTAAAAAGTAAGAAAAAAAAGTTGGTCACCACAGATGTCAGGAGAGATTTGGGGCAAATAAATGGGAGATGTGAATGAATATGATCAAAATTAATGCTATGAAATTCTCAAGGAAATAATTTAAAATTTTGGGAAGTATATTCATTTAATTATTGAAGTAAAGAATGTACATTGTGATGTTTTATTGAACGATTTTTATGAAATATTTTAGCTCCTAGGTGTCTGCCAACTTTGTGGGTTCACCCATTCAGAATATCTTCGGGTTGTTCACACACATGCACACGCAAAAATTCATGAACACAGACAAGTATATGTATGTATGTATGTAGAATTATAATCACACTGTAACTCAGTAACATGTTTTAGTCCCCAGTTAATGCTAATACAAGTAGCAATCACCAGGGATTCTTTGGAGAAGGAGGGTAACTTTAGTTGGATGAGAGAACACCACAGTAGCAGCTCAGTCATTGAAGTGCCTATCCTGATAACCTAATGCAGACACCAGGTGGACCTCTGGGGTTTTGGAACAATAGCCACCTCTGGTAGGAAGTTCTTCAGTCTGTGGAGTGTAGAAATGCTCCCCAGAATAGGAACACTGGATGGTGGTGGACCAGCTCACTGGTCTTGTTCACTGCTTCCCAGTTGCCTCCAAGGTGAGCAAATTCCTCCAAACAGAGCTTCCTTTACCACAGGTTGTCTCACTTCCAACCCAAAGCAATGAGCTTAGGAAACTACAAAATCTTCACAACTAGCATTCAAAAGAAAGAATTCCTCCTTATGAGGTGATTGTGTCATGGATTTGTTTGAGTAACAAGAGGCTGTCTTAGACATTTCCATGTGAATCCATCTATTACTTCATACTGAAAAAATATACCATGGAAAATCTCAACTGCATTGTACTTTCTCAATCATCAAATGATGGACATCGGGATTATTTCTACGCAAGGCTAATCTGAGGACCCTGGTGCCCCCAAGTTTTTTTGTGGACACATACATCATGTCGTGGAATCACTGGGTTACTTGGGGCCTACAGTTTAACTTTCTGAAGAACTGTGCATGGCTTCTCACTGCCCTATGTCATTACACCACCATCAATGTCTGAGGGTCTTCATTTCTCCCAACCCTCAATGAGGTCGATTTAAACTCACAGTGAACAATAAAGAAAAGCAGTTACTGAGTGCTGCAGACATAGCACATAGTGAGTGCTTTAGACCGTCATGAACCCCAGAGGAGTGCTCATGAGACAGCCCCATTCTCACCCCACAGAATGCCTATGGGATTTCAGCTGGACTGAGATGCAGCTGGAAGCACACTGCAAGTCACATTCTCTAAATGAAAGAAATCTAATCCAAGCTCCAAGGCCAAGATTAACAGAGCCAAGGTAAAGTAAGGGTGGAAAGTAATCAATAGCAGGCAATGCAGATGAGGAGAATATAGGGTACAGAAGAGACAGAGTGAGCCACCTCACCATTGAGTGTGCAGTCACCATTCACCCAGAGCAGAGAAAGGGCACAAACATTCAACCAGCCTATCCTACCTCTCAGACACATTGTTGTCCCAAAGTGGCACCTCCTCATCTTCCTATACCACATTCCTTTGTTTTGCTCCAAAGCCTTTTCTTGCAGATAATCACTGTCACTCAACCTATAGGACTCCAGTGGAGGCAAAGGACAGTGAAGGTAATGCAATATCATTAATCCCCTTGCCTCTTTCTCCACTCTCAGTGACGCACAGTGTCCCCAGCACAAAGTCATCTTGTCAATTTCTGACTCTTTCAAATTAACCATAAGGAATCCTTCATGCTCTTCCACACTTGGAAAGGAGAGAATCAGGATAGGTCTATTGATTCCAGAAGCTCCAAGTTCCCAAGGCTTATCCCAGGAGGCACAAGGCTGTGACATACAGAAATCACCCTAGTCCCTTCCTTGAACTTTCGGTGTCTTCCCAAGGTCCATCTAATTCTCCATGTTTTCCAGTGAGACCGAGGGCCAGCTTCCTTCTTCCTCACTGTGGTCTCTTGTCCACTCCTCCTCTCAAGTATACTTCGCAGACATGGAAAACATGACTGTAAATGAACCTTACAGGCAGTGAATGACTGTCCTAAAGGCAGTTGGTGTTACTACAAGTGACATCATGGGATTCCAGCAGATCTCCAGGATTCAATAGGATTTGCAGTAGGGACAGATAATGTCTTGGGGCACATCTTTTGCTTCCTTATTCATTCATTCTCCCTGAACAAACCAGAAGCTGAGGTTTCTTTTCCACCAGTCTCTCCTATGAAACAGGGGAAGTCATTCGACACCTCCTGTTTCCATAGTTAGAGATTTCTCTCTACTTCATTAGAATCTTTTCACTACTTCAGCCATGGAGTTGAATGCTCACTTTATAAAACCTGTCCAAGAATAGCCCTTCCCCTCTTTAATATGCATACACAAAAATATGAGAAAATAAGCATGCCAAGAAAATACGTCAGGATTATATGGAGGAGGAGGGTTGAGTTATTCCAAGAGAAAGACTAACTAAAGAAGCAGAAGGCTAAGGAAAGTTGGCCAATAGAAATGTGGAAGCAGAGGCAGACACCCACAGCTAAACATTGAACTGAACTCCCGGAACCCAGTGACAGAGGGGGGAGAACGATCAGTAAAGGAGTCACAAGACTGGACTGGAGAAACCCACAGAAACTGCTGACCTCAACAAGGGTTAGCTCTTGGACACCTGACTGATTGCTGGGAGAACAGGATGGGAGTGATCCAGACCCCCTGAACATGGTTGTCAGGGAGGAGGCCTGGCCAATATATGGGGCCTTGTGCAGTAGATCAGTATTCATCCCTGACATACAAATGGACTTTGGGTGCCCCTCCCACATTTAGAATCTAGGCCCTGCCCTGAACAAAATGACAGATTCTGTATATCCCCATGGAAGACCTCACCCTCCCTGCGGAATGGAGTCGGGATTGTGTGGGGGATTTGGGGGGACGGGTGGGGCAGGTGGAGGAGGGGAGGGAAAAGGAACGGGGATTGACAAGTGAAGCAAGCTTGTTGTTAATTTAAATTTTAAAAATTATAATAAATATTTGTAAGTAAGCTGAAAATGTTATGAGACCCATACTTCTGTGGACTGTTACCTCTACGTGCCTAGTATATTAGTCAGTGATGGCTAGAGTTACAGATTATAAAATGAATCTCTCTATAGAAAGGGAATTTGTGAGAATGCTTTATACTGTGTGCCCTAGAAAATGCAACAGTGGCTGGCTGTGAATGGAAAGTGTAAGTGTCCAGAAGTTTCTCAGTCCACAAGAATGGATGTCTCAGCTGTCTGCAGGCTCTAACAGCAGAGAAGGAAGGGATGGGCTAATAAGGCAAGGACAAGCAGAAAAAGAGTCCAAAGTTCCTTCTTCCATGTCCTTATAAAGGCTTCCAGCAGAAAGAGTGGTCCAGATTACATCTGGATTAAAGATCTAAATGAAAGGTGTGATTTCCTATCTCTAAGATCTATACTAAAGTAGTTATTCTTTCTTCACATTATGTATAATTAATCCACCAATGTGTCTTCTATTTTGGGGTTTTAGTAAATCCCAGATACAGTCATGAGTACAACCAAGACTACCCATCAAGTTCTTAACCTCATCTATTAGAATTCTTGAGCAAAGGGCCCCATTAGAAACTGAGAGGAAGGATTGACAATAATCAGCAGGTACATGAGTATGCTGTAGATCTCATGGCCATGATGACTTTAGAGTCCACATTATGGCCATGGATGACTGAAGTAGGGTGAAATACAAGTCTTTGGTTTCTTGAATTAGAGAGGAGCAGCTAGACACCCAGTAAATGAAGACTCTGGTCTATTTCCATAAGTGAAGGTTTAAAACTAAAATAAGTATGTTGTGTTGGTAGTAACTGGTGTAGAAAGGGGTCTATAGGTGGGAAATATTCTCTTTAAAGAAAAAGGAATAAGGGCTAAAATGACAAGCACACTGAACCTGTCAGAAAGAGTGGGGTGTCTGGGCCCATGAGAATTTTGCCTTGAACCCCTCCATACCGTGCATAGCTTACTCCTCACATCCTGTGGTAGGAAAACCTTCCTTCCTAAAACATGAAAATCGGGATGACTTCTCTGTGGTCCTCATAGCAAAGAATAGCTAGGAACCTCCTACTAGTTTCAAAAAGAAGGATTTTTTCAGGATTTGACTTTTCTCAGAGAAGAAGGATTTAGGTAGCAGTGCCAGAAACAAGTCATACTCCAGAGATAACACCACTGATATTACCATGATGAGTGTGGGCACTGCAGTGTGTGTCACCAATACTGGATTAGGCAATGTGCCTGCTGCTGCTTCACAAATTTGTAACATGGCTGAAAAAATGGGACACAGATGTTTCCAAAAATTAATCAGATTGGACTGTTCCATTTCTTTAGAACATAAGCTGTCATGAGTTTGACTGTCTCAGGCTTGTGTTTGGAACCTAGACTCTGTAGTAAAGTGTAGGGCTTCTGAAGGGAACTCTTCCACTAAAACACTGCCAGGATGGTCCAAAGTTCTAACAACCAATTGCCACTCTCCATGTCCACCCCGCAGCCTCCAGAAGGAGCTTTAAGGATCAAATTTGCAAAGTTTTCCTGTGTGGCTTGGAAATATTGTCACTCGTTATTTTAAACATAGTATCATTTTCTGACATTAATCCTTTTAAATCATCCTTCCTACAACTGAAATTTCACTTTTCACATTCTATTCTATTCACTGAGGTCAATTCTCTCTGCAGTATGGGGAGGTTTATGTTTTCCACTGGAGGACTTGATGTGACCGCTAATCCTTGCTGTGTAGTTGACACATTGTTGAAGAACTGACTCCATCTGACAGGCTTGCAGGCATGTTTCTTTGGCATTTTCTTGATTGCTAATTGATGTATGAGGGCTTAGTCCTCTGTGGGTAGCATCATCCCTAAGCATGTGAGTCTGGGCCATAGAGGAGAGCTACCTGAGCAGAACAGTAAGCAACATACCTTTGTGATTTCAATTTCCACCTTTGGGATCTTGTCATGGTTTCCCTTGATGATTTACTGTAACATGTGAGGTGAGCAAACCTCCACTTTCCCATATTGGGTCTTTTGAATTTTATAACAATATTAGAAAGATAACAAGAACACTTACACATATTCTCAGGACGTGCTATCATGTTCTATCTTACTCCTGCCTGGCCTGCACCCTCTTTGGTTACCAAATACAAAGGCTGTAGACACTGTAATCTATTGCCATATCTACTCTACCAACCACCCTGCTTGCATAACTCTTTTGAAGAAGTTTTAATTTTTTATCTGATGTGACATGTTTCTCTGTAATATCACATGCCTTCCTGATTTTCCCTTTTTATTTCCTCTGGATCTCCATCTTTTCCACTTTAAAAATTATCTTTTGCTAATAATAGTACTGTATATTCCGAATATTAAGTTCCACAAAAATGGGTTATTAGTGTTGGAATGTTTTGTAATTCACCATTCATTGCTTTAGTATTATTAGTTTAGTAAAACTGACCTTCTGTATTACCTGCTTATACCCAAACTAAATCTTACATTCTTTTATGATCTGAAAGTCTCTAAGAACACCAACTTCAGAGGTCCTGTGAGTATTTAAGATTGATCTTGGCTACTTCATAGCTGTTCTTATTAATAGCATGGTTTTACAGTATCATAATTCAAAATTCTTCTATGTATTCATCAGCCAATTGTGAGTGTAATTGTTTCCCCTGATTTCTCTTCAGTATGTGTGCCATGTGTATGACTGGCGATTTATTGTCAAAGTGATCCTGAGGTTGGTTTACAAGTATTTTATTTGAGAGTTTGGCCACCAGGTGGCAGAGCATCTCTATTGCCGCAATGGTAGGGATGGTTTGTTTGACTTCTGCAAGGGCAGCTTTAGTCAGCAGGTTTCTGTGCAAACATCTGAAGAACCTGCAGCGGTGTGAAGACAGATGAGGTGAGCTGAACACAGAAAACTCTTGCCTGGCAGAAGGCCACACTCCCCATGGAGAGCTATGAGGACAAACCAATAGGATGAGAACTGCTGCTCAAGATAAAATAGGATTATGGAATATTTGTCATGTCCAGCCTTCCATGAACTCTGGAAATCTGAACTCAAAACGTCCTGTTGTGTGCCAAGGGCTTTTAGACACTGGGTCATCTCCTTGTTGATTGATAAATATTCTTTATTAAGAACATGATATTTGTAATTCATTAGTGTTTCTGATGCTTTGCAACTAAGAGAACTGGATTCTATCAAAATGGAGAAGTGGAGAATCCTGCTGTATTCTACCAGTGACAAGAAAACTGCACTGCTCCAAGCATGTGGTAATCTTGGATTTCACACACGCTGGGATCTGCAAATCACTGTAGTAAGCTCTAGTCAGCAGGAAATGCCTGTCTTTGATTTTTATGTGCTTCCATCTGATCCATTATCAATAAGACTCTAATTCCTTCCATTTCCTGGAAGTACTTATACATCTGACACTTCTTAGATGATCTTCATTCTTCTAACACTTGTGGATTTGGGTTTTTCTATTTATGCAATTCTTCTTCAAGTTGTGGAGAAATCTGAAAGAAATGGAAGCATGCACCCTCATGCATACACCCTCCACGCCTCATTCATAGACTAAACATTCTCATATTAAAGGCATGGGAAAACTATCTCCAGGGAAGATCATCCTTACAGGAAGGAATATATGACAGAAGGCCAAAGGGAAGAATTTCTTCTTGTTTCCGAACCAAATAAAATACAGAATCTGACCCAGGAAAAACTACAAGGTTTTCATCTTACGTTTCTTTCCTGGAAAACACTAATTTCACCAACCTTGAATGTCTCGAAGTTGTATTTCCTCTGACTCTAGAAGTAAAACCGTCCCCTCCAGAGTCACAACTTGCCAGGGAGAGTACAGGCATCTTATTTCATGTGTTTTTCTGTTACCTCTGTTCTGCAGAGCATCCACCATGGGCGGTATCTGTACCATCAATGCATCACTGCCATATCTGTAGTGGCCGTTCAAACTCCACTTGAGACAATCACATCTGAAGTCTGGTGTGCATTTAGTAAACTGGTTTCAAAATGAATATTCACACTTCCTTCCACTTCTAGCAGATGCCAGAACTAATACCTCATCATAGATTAGGAAAAGAAGCTATCTAATTTGTGTAAGTTTTGCTTTGTCTGTGAAATAGTGAGAGTAGGTGCCAGACCCTGAACCCTCAGGAACTTTGGTTCATCGTTCGGCCTCCAGAGGGTGCTCCTGCACTCACCAATGTTCTGTCTTCTATTGAAGATCTTCACCAGTTCATATCTCATCTTCCTTGCAGCTGGCTAAGTTTTTAGCAAGGTTATTTCACCAGAATCAGATATACAAAACCTTCCACGGTCGTCTTAGCAGCGTCACTGTTTTTCTCCAGCAGACCCTTCCTCACGCCTATTTTCTAATTCTTGCTTTCTTCAGCCACTCTCCTGCCTGTCCTGTTCCAGAGAGTTCTTCCACAGCAGAGCTGCAGGCCTCCTGGCTTTCAGCCATGCTCCTGGTGCTCCTCTCGGTGCTGGGGGTTCACTTTCTCCTGAGTGAGTATAGCGTCCTCGTGGTCTCTGTATCCCGGGATTCTGACTGTCCTCAGGGAAATCTGTACTTCAGTTACTGACAAAGATTCCTTCACAGGAGACTCCAGAGCACAGTCAGTGACTCAGCCTGAAGCTCGCCTCACTGTCACTGAAGAATCCTCTGTGCAGTTGAGATGCAACTATTCCTATAGTGGAACGCCTTATCTGTTCTGGTATGTCCAGTACCCACGGCAGGAGCTCCAGATGCTCCTCAAGTATTATTCAGGAGACCCCGTGGTTCTCGGCTTGAGTGGCTTTGAGGCTGAGTTTAGCAAGAGCGACTCTTCCTTCCACCTGAAGAAAGCCTCTGTGCACCTGAGCGACTCGGCTGTGTACTTCTGTGCTCTGAGTGCACAGTGTGTGGGGCTGCAGGGGGAGCTGAACATAAACACCCATGGCAGTGGAGAGCTCAACTAAAGGTCTCTCCTTGGGTCTTTGAGGGATCTCTTTCAGTTGCCTTTGCACAACTCTGTTCTTGCAACTATCCACTGTCTGACTTTGTCTCAGAGGTTCTTTGCTTATTTCCAAAATTATCTGATTCTCAATCATAGTCCCTTAGAGTAGAGGATACATTGCTTAGACTACAGCTACAATAAGTGACTTATTGTGTGTGCAGGGAAATACCAGAAGATGTCTTCCATTTGTAATTTATATCTTGTCTACACAGAAAATGAAACTTACTCCTCAGGCTTTGGCCTTAGCTTTGTCTTCTCTACTGAGACTTTCATACTAAGTTTTCTATAAATTCTTCATTTGGTGCTAAATATACTGATCAGAGTTGGTCATACAATTCAAATATTTCTATTCAGGACAGAATCTGATGGATTGTTAGATAATAAAGGAATTCCTCAGAACCATCAAAGACCAGAAATCGGAAATAATTAAGTCCATTGTAGCCATTACAAAAGTAAAACAGGAGAAGGAATAGGAGATCATTGGTATTTTTCCAAAGTATCCCTCATAGTTATAAAAAACTCTCTTTTTGCCATCTCAGATTCTTCAAGTCTACTTGAGAATTTTTGATATGATTCCTTCCTCATCTTTCATTATTACAGATTACTTTCACAGTGGCTTATATGATTTTATTATTGTAACACAAAAGATAAATTCTATTATCATAACATAGCAGTGCCCTGATGAAAACACAGATGAATGTCACAGTGGGTGTTTGGACTCACTGCCTCCAGTATGGAATTGTAATTTCTTCTCTCTGTATTTGGGAGAATTGTTGAAGAGGATTTTAGGCTTCAGTGTATACAACCTAGGAGGATGACAATACTGACGATAAAAAGGAAAAAAACAGAGAATTTTCTAGCTGATTCCCGCTGAAACACAGGAAATGGGTAAGTGTCCATGGAGCCATGAACACCTGAGTATGATTTCCAGCACACACATAGAAAGCTAGGCATGGCGACTGTGCTGTGGTGTGAGCACAGACAGATCCCTAGAGCCCACTACTCAGCCTGCCTAGCCTAACCATGAACTTCCTGTATCAGAGAGAGGGACAGAGAGTGAGAGGAGAGAGAGAGAGAGAGAGAGAGAGAGAGAGAGAGAGAGAGAGAGAGATTTCTTGCCTTCAGTAAATAAAGTGGTCAGCTCCCTAATGACACCTAAGGTTGAACTCTGACTTCCACATTCATGCTCACACCTGTGGATTCAAATACACATATGCACATACACACAAGCAAGTATGCTGGTCATAACCTGAGGAACAACATCCAAGGTTTTCCTCTGGTCTCCTCAAATACACATTAACATACACATACATGGATGCACTCACACAAGTACTTGTCCATGTTCCCCCACACCTGAACCCATATAGACATGAGCATATTCATATAACAAGCACACTTGAATATTTTTATGTAGAACACAAACAAATTATCATGGAGATGTCCTTCTGTGTGCTGTGAATATATTTTTCTGTTTTGGGTTGGTGAATAAAGCTGTTTTGACTGATGGACAGGCTGGATGTAGCCATAGACAGGGTAGAAGTCTGGGAATAGTGATTCAGAGGCTGAGTTAATGGAGAGATGCTATGTAGCCTCTGAAGAAGTAACATGATGGAGCATTACCGGTAAGCCACAGCAACATGGCAATACATAGTTTAATTGAAATTGGTTAATAATTAGGAGAGAGCAAGCCAATAAGAAACCTGAGCCATTGGCCAAATAGTTCATAATTAATATAAACTTCAGTGTATTTATACCGGACACAATGGTGGTGGGACTAGGCAGAACAGAAACCTCATCTTTAAATTTATATGATGATTCTGTTACCAAGTGATATCGCTTATATATTGCTCTTTTAATCTCTTCTTTTTGATCTTCTTCATAATAAAATGAGAAGGCAGTGGTATAACTGTGTCATCCCAGGAATGTTTAAGTATACCTTTGAAATCAACTTATCTCCTGCAGGTAATAAGTTTCTCCACTTTTGTCACTGCAAAACTGGTCTGGTTGAGAACTACAGGTCTGTAGAGTTACATGTAGAGTTTGGTGGCTTGTATGGCACTGCTTTGAATTCTTGCTAAGAAAGATGCTGTGTGACATTCCATGAACCAGGGTGAGACTTTATATATGGATCATGTTGTTCACAATGCAATTTCAGTGTCCTCTGTTCTGGTCTCCGTCTAAAATTGCAGCTAGCAACCCTGGAGGAGTGCATTCTTGGCAGGCATAGCTGACTCTTTATACAGAGAATAACTTCAGTAGCACACATCCAATATCTCACGCTTGAGGTGCAATAATTTATCATTAACTCATCATGAACATTATTGTACTTGTTCACCAAATTTTTAGTGTTTGAGATGTGCACATGTCACAAAAATGGTTTAGAAATTGCTGCTATAACTCCTAGGTATCCCAAGAAAAATAAGTTGTGAAGACAGTTTGTTACCATAACTAAATCTGAAAATATCTGGAGCCTTGCTAGGAAACTACAGGGGAATTTTATTCATATGTCATTAGCATTGGGTGTCTTGTACCACTTTTTGCTTCTTTTTTTAAAGAAATGAGTTGTTTGAAATTAATTGTAATTGCTTAGTTTCCCCTTTCCCTTTTTTCTAGTCAACCTCTCCTACAAAGGCACCCCTATCTCAGCAGAATACTCCTGCTGTGCTGGAGGCCACACCAGTACTAGGAACCCCAGGTAAAACCCCACCCATTGCCCACTGATACACATTAAAACCAGCCCAGTGGTCCCTCCCAGGCTCCATATCTAATCCCATAACTCTATCAAATGATGCCTGCACTACTGGAGACCAGACCAGTACTATCAATCCCAGAGACCAAGTTGGTACTCAGAAACCCACAGCCCATACAGGCCACCAAATCGCCACAGAAACCACCCAATGGACCTGAATCTGGTCCCTAGAACCACAGGCCAGTAGTGCCAGAAAATCAGAAAGAAAAAATAAAACAAATGGCACAACATCAAAAGCATTCATGTAACAAAGATAAAATGATAAATCAACATATAAGCCTATAACAATCCGAATTCCGATGACTATATGACACCATCAAAGCCCACATATCCTACTATGGAAAGCCCTGGATATTCTAGCACAGCTGAAACACAGGAAATGACCTTCTTTCCAATTTTATGAAGATAATAGAGTCTATTAAAGAGGAAATGAATAAAAGAAATTCAGGAAAACACAAACATTTGAAGGAAATGAATAAAACCGTTGAAGACCTGAAAACGGAATTAGAAGCAATAAGGAAGGCACAAATCAAGGAAATGCTGGAAATGGAAAATTTAAGTGGTTGTTTGAAAAAATTGCCCACAAAGGGAGTGGCCACTATTCGGAGGTATGGTTTTGCTGGTATGGTATGTTTGTAGGTGTTTTCTTGTTGGAGGAAGTGTGTTTGTGTAGAGGAGGGTTTTGAGGGTGTTATATACTCAAGGCATGCCCAGTGAAACAGTCTACTTGCTATTGCATTCTGTTTAAGACATAGCCAGAACCATGTCTGCCTGCATGCCACTATGCTCTTTGTCATAATAATGAATTGAACCCTTGAAACTGTAAGTGAGTCACCCCAATTAAATGCTTTTTTATGAGTTACTGTGGACATGGTGTCTCTTCACAGAAATGGAAATCTCCATACTGATTTCCAAAGTGGCTGTACAACTTGGCACTCCCACCAGCAGTGGAGGAGTGTTCCCCTTTCACCAAAACATCTCCAGCACAAATTATGTTGGTGTTTTTGATTTTAGCCATTCCGACAGGAGTAAGATGGTATCTCAGAGTTGTTTTGATTTGCATTTCCCAGATGGCTAAGGATGTTGACCACTTTCTCAAATGACTCTCAGCCATTTTAGACTCCTCTATTGAGAATTCTCTATGTAGTTCTGTAGACCACATTTTAATTGGGTCCTTTGGTGATTTAGAGACTTGCTTCTTGAGTTCTTTGTAAATTTTGGAAATCAGCCCTCTGTCAGATGGAGGGTTAGTGATTATCTTTTCCCATTCTGTGGACTGCCTTTTTGTCTTGCTGACAGTGTCCTTTTCCTTACAGAAGCTTCTCAGTTTCAGGAGATCCAATTTGTTAATTGTCTATCTCAGTGTCTGTACTACTGTTGTTATGTTCAAGAAGCTGTCTCCTGTACCAATTCGTTCAAGGGTACCACCCATGTTCTCTTATAAGAGGTACAGTGAGGCTGGATTTATATTAAGGTCTTTGATCCATTTGGACTTAAGATTTGTGCATGGCGATAGACGTGCATCTATCTGCACTCTTCTGCATGCCAGCATTCAGTTATCACAGCACCATTTGTTAAAGATGCTTTCTTTTTTCCATTGTATATTTTTAGCTTCTTTGTCGAAGATCAGATGTTCATACATGCATGGGTTAATATCAGGGTGTTCAATTCGATTCCATTGGCCTACCTGTCTATTTTTGTGCCAATACCAAGCTGTTTTCAGGACTACAGATCTATAATAGAGCTTGAGGTCGGGGATGGTGATGCCTCTAGATGTTGCTTTGTTGAGTAAGGTTGTTTAGGCTGTCCTGGGTCTTTTGTTTATCCATACAAAATTGATTATTGTTCTTTCAACGTCTGTGAAGAATTGTGCTGGTATTTTAATGGGGATTGCGTTGAATCTGTAGATTGCTTTTGGCAGGATTGCCATTTTTACTACATTGATCCTACCTATCCTATTGATCCTATCCAAGGGCATGGGAGATCTTTCCATTTTCTGAGGCTTCTTCAATTTCTTTCTTGAAAGACTCAAAGTTCTTGCGATATAGTTCTTTCACTTGTTTGGTTAGCGTTACCCCAAGGTATTTCATGTTGTTTGTGGCAATTGTAAATGGTAATGTTTCTCTGATTTCTTTCTCAACCCGTTTATCATCTGTATATAGTAGGGCTACTGATTTTCTTGAGTTGATCTTGTAGCCTGTCACTTTGCTGAAAGTACTTATCAGCTGTAGGAGTTCCCTGGTAGAGTTCTTTGATCACTTATGTAAACTATCATGTCATCTGCAAATAGTGAAAGTTTGACTTCTACCTCTCCAATTTGTATCCCCTTGATCTCTTTTTGTTATGGTATGGCTCTAGCTAGAACTTCAAGTACAATATCGGAAAGGTATGAAGAGAGAGTGTACAGCTTTATCTTGTTCCTGATTTTAGTGGAATCACCTTGAGTTTCTGTCCATTTATTTTGATGTTGGCTGTTGATTAGCTGTATATAGCTTTTATTATATTTAGGTATGATCCTGTTATTCCAGATCACTCCAAGACCTTTATCATGAATTGGTGATCGATATTGTCAAAGGCTTTTTCTGCATCTAGTGAGATGATCATATGATTTTTGTTTCTCAAGTTGTTTATATGGTGGATTACATTGATGGATTTTTGTATGTTGCACCAACCCTGCATCCCTGGGATGAAACCTACTTGATCGTGGTGAATTATTGTTTTGACTTGTTCTTGGATCAGATTTTCCAGTTTTTAATTGTATATTTTTGCATCAATGTTCATGAGGGATATTGGTCTGAAGTGCTCTTTCTTAGCTGTGTCTTGGGATCAAGGTTATTGAAACCTCTTAGAAAGAGTTTGGCAAAGACGCTTCTTCGTCTATTGCATGAAATACTTTGAGAAGAATTGGTATAAGCTGCTCTTTGAATTTCTGGAAGAATTATGCACTGAGGCCATCTGGACCTGAGCTTTTTTTTGGTTGGGAGACTTTTGATGATTGCTTCTATATCCATAGGGGTTATAGGGCTATTTAATTTGCTTCTCTGTTCTTGACTTAATTTTGGCAAGTGATATCTATCCAGTAAATTGTTCATTTCCTTTAAATTTTAGAATTTTGTGGAGTACAGGTCCTCAAAGTATGACCTGATGATTCTCTGAATTTCCTCATGGTCCATTGTTATGTCCCCCTTTATGTTTCTGATTTTGTCAATTTGCATATTCATACTCTGCTGTTTGGTAAGTTTGGACAAAGGTTTGTCTATCTTGTTTATTTTTTCAAAGAACCAAGTCATTGTTCCATTGATTCTTTGTATTGTTTTCCTAGTTTCTACTTTATTGATTTCAGCCCTCAGTTGGATTATTTCCTGGCGTCTACTCCTCCTGTGGAATTTGCTTCTTTGTGTTTTAGAGTTTTAAGCTGTGCTGTTAATTCTCTAGAATAACTATTCTCTAGTTTCTTCATGTGGGAACTTAGTGCTATGAACTTCCCTTGTAGCACTGCTTTCAAAGTGTCCCATAGGTTTGGGTATGTTGTGTCTTCATTCTCATTGAATTCTAGGAAGTCTTTAAATTCTTTTTTTCATTTCTTCTTTGTCCCAGGAATGGTGCACTTGTACATTATTCAATTTCCATGACTTTGTAGGGTTTCTGCAACTTGTGTTTTTGTTGAATTCTAATTTCAACATATGGTTGTCTGATAGCATGGAGTTTTTTGTACCTGCTGAGGTTTGATATGTTGCCAGGTTTGATATGTAGAGATGGTTCCATTTGGTGGTGGTAAGAAGGTATATTCTTTTTTATGTGGATGGCATGTTCTATAGATGTCTGTTAATCCCAGTTGGGTCATTACTTCTATTAGACCCTTTGCTTCTTTGTTAAGTTTCTGTCTGGAATTCCTGTCTAGTGGTGTGAGTGGGGTGTTGAAGTCTCCCACTATAAGTGTGTGGGTCTTTATATGTGATTTAAGTTTTAGTAATGTTTCTTTTACGAATGTGGATGACTTTGTATTTGAGGCATAGATGTTCAGAATTGAAACTACTTTTTGGTGGATTTCTCCCGTGATGAGTATGTAATCACCTCCTTCATCTCTTTTGATTGATTTTAAATTAAAGTCTAATTTGTTAGGTATTAGGATTGCTACCACGGCTTGTTTTTTAGTTTCTTGGAAAAGATTTTCCAATCAAAGGTACCCAAGAAACTATTTGTTAAGTTGCCTAGAGGTTTGATGATCTGAGAATAGAACATAAAGGCACAAGACAATCCACTCACAAAGCAATGAGTACGGGTGATGGTGTGGAGATCACGCAGATCTTTAGATCTCAATCATTCTGTAGAAAACACAGATATCTAGAGTCTGTTCCCTGCATCCCATTTGTCTATCAATGTATTTTAACAACAATTATCTGAACAAAAATTTCACTGGGAATTAAGCGGATGAACACTCTCTGTTAGGACTATGTTTATATTTCCCTAAATGGTCTTTTTTATAGTTGTATCTATCTTTTTTATTATCATTTTTTATTTTAATTTTAAATAGCTTGTTTTACATGTCAATCCCAGTTCCCTCTCCCTCCCCTCCTCCCGCACTCCCCTTCCCCCCCACCCTCCCACCGTATTGCCAAATCCTTCCCTAAATGGTCTTAAGTCCAAGAGATTCCTTTTATTCTGTACAATGCATTGCATGCAGTTTTGTCAAATATTGTAATTTAAGAGTCCTGCCAGGTATTTCTTATTGAAGTGTGGGCACTTGCATAGCAGTAGATACCCAACACAGAGTGAATCCATTGGTGTTATTGTATAATACTGCTTAGTTTGAGCATTATTTTTTATCTCACTGGTCTTTTGTATCTACTTATATATATTTTGTGTTTTGATCAGTTTTTTTAGTGAGAGTATATTCTTTGTTATTTTTTAAAATTCTGCTTTATTGGGGTTTTGCTTGTTTGCCTCTTTGTTTGACTTAAAGAGAGAGAGAAGATAGTAGTACAGTGTCCTGGGGTCTCCATCACTATCCTCCGTACTTGTGGAGCTATTGCCACACAGAGTCCTGAGGTGGAATTGGGTGTGGCTTCTTCTTCAGATGAACAAGGAAGTTGTGTATCAGAGAGAACCTGTTGTGTGTAAGCACAAGTGTGTCTGGGTACAAGACTTGACACCCTCACAGCTGGAGGGAAGGTATCCCAGTAACTTGTCAGGGGCCATGGATGGGAAGCTGGGAGCTGTGCCGGGGATTCTGTGGGTGCGGATTTGCTGTGAGTTGTGCTCACCTATGTTGCTGTAGGGATTCTCCAGAGAGGTCAGTGGTAGAGGAGACAACCCACAGCTTCTGTGTAATCATCCTCATGGTGTCACCAGGGATATTTGATAGGTGTGGGTGAAAACTCCTCACTGATTCTGGTTTGCTTTTCTGTTTCCAATCAGGGGTGAGAGGAGTTGAGGTAGAGCAGAATCCTTCAGCCCTGAGTCTCCATGAGGGAACCAGTTCTATATTCACATGCAATTTTTCTACAACCCTGACAGCTGTGCAGTGGTTCTGGCAGAATCCCAGGGGCAGCCTCATCAATCTTTTTTACCTGGCTCCAGGAACAAAGGAGAATGGGAGTTTAACTGCAACATTCAATTCTAAGGAGCACGACAGCACCCTGCACATCAGGGACGCCCAACTGGAGGACTCAGGCACCTACCTCTATGCTGCTGATACACAGTGCTCCCAGCAATCCTGAGGCCTGGCCCCAAACTGCAGCTAGGTGTGCAGCTACAGCCCTGCCACAGGGAGACTCTGCAGGAGGCTTCTATACAACTGTGTTTTTAACAGATCTCCACCTGTTACAAGGAAACAGAAAATACCACAGCAAAAGTTCACACTTCAATCAGATTGATGTGATACTGACTTGTAGAAGAATAAAAGCTCAGAAGCATCAGCCTCATGACTAAAATCTACACTTTGTTTTGTCAAATGCTAGTGATAATTTCATAAAACATAAACCCTCTTAAACACTCCAGATTCATTTTGGTCCTTTTCTACATTCTATGTAATATATTATGATCACTGCTTCCCTTCCCACATCACCTTTCAGACTGTCCCCATGTCCTCACCTATCTAAGTAAACCTACCTCCCTCTTTTCTGAAAAAAAAACAAGTTAGTAAACAAACCAGAATTGAATGAAGAAACAAAAAATAACACATGCATACACAAAAATTAATACAAGCACAATATTGGATACCATAACATATAAGCAAGCAAATAATATGCTAAATAATTCCCAGATAAGAAAACATGAGATAAGAAAATCTATAAAACTAAAGTTGAGTTCATTTGAGTTGGCCATCTATACCTGGGTGTGAGGCCTGTCATTAAGTGTGGTTTGTAAGTGAAATGCTGTTGGTAAAAGCTAACTTTTCATTCATGAGAGGTTGTCAGTTGGAGATAGCATCTAGGTTAGGGATGAGGGATCATGTTCACTGTCACCTCTCATCACTGGGATCCCATCTGTATAGGACCTGTGCAGGCCATGAGCTTATTGTCACCATCTCTATGAGTTCATATGTGATCCAGTCTTATTGTGTCTAGAGGACATTGTTTCCTTACTGCCACCATTCCCCCTGGCTTGTATAATCTTTATGTTTCATGTTCTGCAAAATTCTCTAAACCCTGAGTGGAGAAGTTTGATGGGGACATTCCATTTAGGACTGGGTGTGAAGATGAATCCTCAGCGAATGTAAGAGAAATGAGAGGACAGGACTCTGCAAGTTGTCTATTACAGGAGATGGTACCAGGGGAGCTATAATGGAGGATAAGAAGGACAGTGAAGATGACCTGCCTACTTTCCAAGTCTACATGTACCATGAGTTACCAGTTAGACAGTGTTTGTAGCTTTTTTACCATTGAGACAAAGAAAAGGAAATGGGTTACAAATAGGGTGGTGTGGTGATGGGAGGGTACACAGGAAAGAAGAAATTTGGATTTGTTGCAAGGTTTGGCAAATTCTCCAGAGATCCTACCACTGCTGTTCTATCACTAATTCAGTCTAGACATGGTGGGAGTGAGTCACATGGATGGTGCCATCCTCAAGATCAAATCACTTCTGAAAGCTTTCCTAAGAGTAGTTCCTATGTATATTTGTGATTCCTAGTCATCTTCTCTGGAGAGTAAGATACATGTATATAAACATTATATCTGTATTGTCAACAAGATCTCTCTGTAATTGAAAGAATATTGGAATTTTGCAACTGAAAGTCCACGAGAGATAGAAAAAGCTGTTACTTGGCTAACATAGCTCTCAAGGACAAATGCTGGCCTAAGTATCTGTCTCCAATAAAAGGAGGAGTTGCTTGATGAATGACCTGAGCATTCTGAGATAAGGGATTGCATCAGTAAAAATAGTTCTAGACATAAGAAATCTCTCTCTGTCTCTGTCTCTTTCTTTCCAAGTCTCTCTCTTGTACACACATATACACACATCACATACAGCTTATACATGAAATAATCTTGTATACATGCTAAAATACGAAGTATCATATGTAATCTATGGTAGATTTAAAGATAGAAAATGGTATCACTAGTGTGTATAAATATAAATTTGTTATCACATCACTAAAATGCCTTTGACATGACAAAATAATGATTTATGTGTCTGAGTCACTCATTGGTTAAGCAAAAGTTGGGCAGTAAACCTCAGCTGTTGGGGAGTATGCAGAGGATTCTCTTCCTCTTGTGTTGGTTGTGCAGGCTCAGGTCAGAAACACAGACTTTTTCTCAGTACTGAGTGGATGACTCTAGAGGTAGCATTTTTAATGACAAAGAACAACACCCTGGTGCTTTAACTGACCTCCTAGATGTTATGATCTATACTGGATCTTAATGTAATTGTGATGAATGATGAAGACAAATGTTCTAATTTTCTTCATGTTTCTATGGCAGCAGCTGGATGGTAAGTTAATATCTTTGGAACACAGAATACTCAGTGGGCATTTCTGAGACATCTAGGAAAAACCTCTATTTTATTCAGGATTTCTCTAGTTACTGTATAAAAAGGAATCCTGGGTAATGATGACCTGACAACCTTTCTCCTTTTTCTTCATCATTCTTTATAGGAGTGAGCCAAGGAGAGCAGGTCGAGCAGCGTCCTTCCACCCTGAGAAACCAGGAGGGAGCGAATGCTGTCATCAACTGCACTTACACAGACAGTGTCTCATCCTACTTCCCTTGGTATAAGCAGGGCCCTGGAGAGCATCCTAAGCTCATTATTGACATTCGATCAACTATGGAGAGAAAGCAGGACCAACGACTGATAGTTTTACAGGATAAGAAAGCCAAAAACTTCTCCCTGCACATCAAAGACACCCAGCCTGGGGACTCTGCCATGTACTTCTGAGCTGCAAGTGCACACTGCTCCCCAGGCACATGTAGTCTGTCCTCAAACCTGCCACAGGGCCTGGAGCCCCCTCCACATCCTGTGTCACAGGCCTTCCTGTGCAACATTTGCCAGTTGTTAGTTGTCAAAGCCAAATATAGTGCAGACACTAAATACACGGAAAAGAAAGTTAGCTTCAAGTCACTCAAAACAATTTAGGGGAAATTTCTCCTTTTGTTTTTAAAAATTATTCTGAAACTTGAAATACAGTTTTGTCATTCCCGGTCCATGGTTCATCACTGTACTTCAGAGAAGATGAGGTTGTAGCACATTCAGCCCCAGGTGGGATATCTCCCAAGGTCACTGAGGAAGAGTAACAGAAAGGATGCCAGAAAAATAGGCAGGGGATGAAAACAAAGAGACAGTGATTTCTGGACACAGCAGAGTAGCTGCACACATGAACTCCCAGAGGTCTACAGCATACATAATACTTGCAAAGAATCAGGCCATCACAATTGCAGCAAGCAAAGGGAAGGTGGTCATTCCACCGTTAAACAAGGAGCTATGGGCAGCAGGTAGCTGCTGGCAGGATTCATGTTTCTTTATTGGTGCAGGACTTGGTGGATAGACTACCCTCCACTAAAGGCCACACATCCAAGAATATATGGACTGTGTAAACCTTGATTGCTTATTTTAAAGGAGCAAAGGAACTAGGTTGGTAGGGAAGAGTGGATGAATACGGCAGGAGTTTAGGAGGTAGGTGTATATAATGAATATTCTTTGCAAAACATTCCCTAAGAACAAATAAAATGAGAAACATATTAAAATTTTATGAGGTATGTAAATATATGTACATATATATATAATTTTATGTGTATTTATCACACTAAATGCCATAGGATACATACATTTCAGTAATGCCCGGGATTTCAGATATCAGCTGTGGACTTGTGACCTTTATTCACTTTATTCACAATGTGTTGTGCAGACTTCTGTAGTGCAGTTTGAGGCGAAATCAGCAGAGGGCATGGACTCTTCAGATGTGATTAATGTCTCATCAGGTGGTGGCTTCACATGACAGACTGTCACTGTACAGAAGGAGGTCTTTGTTTATGAGGGAGGAGTTTCAGTAAGGTCCTGAGGAGACTTGTCCTGTGAGTTTGGTGAACTCAAGAAGCAAGTGTCATTGTCTTCTGTGAACATGCTTCCTGACACCTGCCCAGTTCTGCTGCTCCTCTTGATGCTCAGTGAGTTACATTTACCTGAGTGTTGATGACGTCATCTTCTCACAGTTGTGGGAGTCTTTACATTCTGTCTCACATAGAGAAGTTATTTCTCCTTATTTATTTATTCATTATTTATCTTCAGGAAAGATCAATGGAGATTCAGTGACCCAGACAGAAGGCCTGGTTACTGTCACAGAGGGGTCGCCTGTGATACTGAACTGCACCTACCAGACTACTTATTCAACTACTACAGTTTTCTGGTACATGCAACACCTCAGCAAAGGCCCTCAGCTGCTTCGGAGCAGCGCCACAGACAACAAGAGGACAGAGCAGCAAGGGTTCCATGCCACTCTCCATAAGAGCAGCAGCTCCTTCCACCTGCAGAAGTCCTCAGTGCAGCTGTCAGACTCTGCCCTGTACTACTGTGCTCTGAGTGACACAGTGAGGGAGATGCAGGGGAAGCTGCACACAAACCAAGGTGCAGGAGGCTGAGGGGAGGGGCCCTGTGAGGGAGGGCTGTGTGACTCTCTCAGTGGAGTTCACACAGCCTTGTGAAAAACAGCAATAAATATCAGTGTACATTCCTAGAGCCCTTGGGATCTGTGGATTTTCTCACAGGATAGGCTGGAAGTCATTGCCAGAGACAACACAGCCTGACTCCACAGTGACACACTTCCTCCAACATGACCACATCTACTCCAACAAGGCCACAACTCCTAGTTAGTGCCATTCCCTTTGAGATTATGGAGGCCAATTTCACTAAAAGTACAACAATGTCTAATACATACTTATAAATAAGTATATACTTTGTTTGTGTTCCTGGGTCTGGGTTACCTCACTCAGGATTATCTTTTCTAGTTCCATCTATTTGCCAGAAATTTTAAAGAAGCCATTGTTTTAAACATTAATCAATATTCCACTGTGTAGATAAAAGATTGGTTATGTGAAAGTTACACTATTGTTTATAATGTCATACTAAAATAATGTCTCAGGGATCAACAAGATAGGAGAGATTATGTTTCAATAATGCTGTCTTTATGTGTCAGGTTGACAAGTGGAGAGTTGTGATGGCTAATTTTTGTCTATTTGACACAAACTAGAAACACCCAGGAAGAAAAATTTAATCAAATAATTTTATTTCTTATAACTGTTTGCAGGCATGTTTGTGGATATATTCTTCTTTAACAATTGATAAAAGATGGCCCAGCCCACTGTGAGCCTTGTCACCTCTGGGCAGAATGTACTGGGTTGTATGAAAAACAAGATGATTAAGCCAGGGGATCAAGTCGGTAAGGAGATTTCATGTGTGTTTCCTGCCACTGTTGCAGCTTGAATCCCTGACTAGGCTAACTTTAGTGACTCGGCCATGATCAGCAATGTAAATCAGTTAAATTAGTTCCTCCCTAAGTTTAACCTGTTCATTACGTTTATTTTAGCAATAGTAAGCAAACAGATTTAAACACAGGAAGAGTTTACCCTATCCTGACATGGGCATTTTCATATGTTATCCTGTGACGTCTAGTAGGCCTATTCTGTCTTTATAACACTGAAGCTTCATCTTAGCTCTCATTAATGTATGCTTGTGTATAAGCTTCTACAATGGAGAAATTTTTAATTTGATCCTTTATTTAATTTTATACTTATTGTAATTATCAGCACACATTAATTACATGGATTATTGAGTTTCTTATATAATTTAAATGAATTCATTTATATTGATATCTTCATATTCATCCTGCCTCAACCCTTCATTTTCTTCTCTTGTTCTCGTGTCTTCATTCCCCCTACACTTATTAATTTGTATAGCTTCTATTTTCAAACCATCTTTTTTATTTCATTGCCATTTTCTTTTTTTTAAGATTTCACATTTGAGAACACATGTGTGTTGTGTGTCTCTATATGTCTTTCAATACTATCTATTTTTCTGTGGAGGATGGCTAAACTTCATTTAAACTTGTGGTTCATCATGACTCTGTTGCTTCAGGCCCAACATTTTACTCATTCCTTCTTTGACTGGTGGTTCCCAGGCTGCAGCTACATCTTCCAATCATGAATGGCGCTTTAATAAACACTTATGGATGTATCTCTCTTAAATGATGAGATATTTAACATGGATAAGTGCTCTTAAGTGAATAATTGCTTGCTTTCTCTCTTGCTCTCTTTATCTCACTCTCTCTCACACTGACTCTTTTCTTTGTATATATCTTTCAGAAAATCCACAATGCTGTTCTTTGTAGCTATATCAAAACACATTTCTAAATGGTGCATAATGGTAGAATTATTAGGAGGGAATTTCTGATTCTTAATGATTCGGAGATACTAAATTTGAGCAAAAGGGGGAGGTCCTTCGTATGTCAGAAATCACTTTAGACAAAGTGGAGGCATGGGATAACTTGGGTACCAGACAAAATCATGAATGCTGAAACTATAAAGAGAAAGAACAGACCTGGGAACCTAATGACGTTTGTTATGTCTCTACTTGGGTGAGTGGTCAGCAGAAGGAGAGACATGACCAGCAGCAAGTGTGACAAACTCCCCAATCTCTGAAAGTCTTGGAAGGAGGGACTTCAGTTCTAAACTGCACTTATGAGAACAGTGCATTTGACTACTTCCAACAGTACAGGCAGATCCCTGGCAAAGGCCCTGTACTCCTGATAGCCATACATTCAGTGTTGAATAAAAAAGAAGATGGAAGATTCACAGTCTTCTTCAGTGAAAAGGTTAAACAGCTCTCCTTGCACATCACAGGTTCTCAGTCTGGAGACTCAGCCACCTCCTTCTGTGCATCAAGTGCACAGTGCTCTCCAGGCACCTGCAGCCCCCACCCAAACCTGCAGCTGAGGCTACAGGGAAACCCTGCTGTGGGGCTGAGTCAGGCAGAGGTGCAGAGCAGTTTTCATTTGCTGGATCAGGTGACTTCTTCTATGCAATAGAAGAAGAAGGGTATTTGCCAAACTCTTTTTATGAGGCTTCAATAACATTGATACCCAAGCCACACAAAGACACAACTAAGAAAGAGAACTTCAGACCAAATTCCCTCATAAACTTTGATGCAAAAATACTCAATACAATACTGGAAAATTGGATCCAAGAACACATCAGATAACAAATCCACCATGATCAAGTAGGCTTCATTCCAGTGGAGGGATGGTTCAACGTATGAAAATCTAGCAATGTAATACACCATATAAACAAGCTGAGGAACAAAAATCACATGATCATCTGAGTAGATGCTGAAAAAGCCTTTGACAAAATCCAACACCCCTTCATGGTAAAGGTCTTGGAGAGATCTGGGATAACAGGAACATACCTAAACATGATAAAAGCTATATACAGCAAAGCAACAGCCAACATTAAAATAAATGGACAGAAACTCAAGGCGATTCTGCTAAAATCAGGAACAAGGCAAGGCTGTCCACTCTCCCCGTATCTCTTTGATACTGTACTCGAAGTTCTAGCTAGAGCAATAAGACAACAAAAAGAGATCAAGGGGATACAAATTGGAAAGAAAGAGGTCAAACTTTCACTATTTGCAGATGACATGATAGATTACATAAATGACCCAAAGATTTTACCAGGGAACTCTTAAAGCTGATTAACACCTTCAGCCAAATGGGAGGATACAAGATCAACTCAAGAAAATCAATAGCCCTACTATATACAGAAAATAAGAGGGCTGAGAAAGAAATCAGAGAAACATCACCCTTTACAACTGCCACACACAATGCTAATCAAAGAAGTGAAAGACCTGTATTGCAAGAACTTTGATTCTTTAAAGAAAGAAATTAAAGAAGACACCAGAATATAGAAAGATCTCCCACACTCTTGAATAGGTAGGATCGATGTGGTAAAATGGCAATGTTGACAAAAGCAATCTGCAGACTCAATGCAATCCCCATCAAAATCCCAGCCCCATTCTTCACAGATCTTGAAAGAACAATTCTCAAATATATGGCAAATCAAAAGACCCAGGATATCCAAGACAACCCTGCTGAACAAAGCAATATCTGGAGGCATCACAATTCCTTACTTCAAGCTCTATTATAGAGCTGTAGTCCTGAAAACAGCTTGGTATTGGCACAAAAACAGACAGGTAAGTCCCATAATTGATGAAAATTACCACAAACTTCAGCAGAACACATTCCAGCCCTCATAAGTTATAAAATGTTTCACAAAGTTGTGACAGGTCAGGCACAAAAATATACAGGTAGACCAATGGAATTGATTGAAAACCCTGATACTAACCCACACATATATAAACATCTGATCTTTGAAAAAGAAGCTAAAATATACAATGGAAAAATGAAAGCATATTCAACAAATGGTGCTGGCATAACTGGATGCTGGCATGTAGAAGAATGCAGATTGATCCATGTCTATCATCATGCAGAAAACTTATGTCCAAAGGGATCAAAGACCTCAACATAAAGCCAGCCACACTGAATGTCTTAGAAGAGAAAGTGGATGGTACTCTTGAACAAATTGCTACAGGAGACAGCTTCCTGAACATAACACCAGTAGCACAGACAGTGAGGTCAACAATTAATAAATGGGACCTCCTGTAACTGAGAAGCTTCTGTAAGGCAAAGGACACAGTCAGCCAGACAAAATGGCAGCCCACTGAATGGGAAAAATATTCACTAACCCCACATCTGACAGAGGGCTGATCTCCAAAATTTACGAAAAACACAAGAAGAAAATCTCCAAAACACCACAGGATCCAATTAAAAAGTTGGCTACAGAACTATATAGAAATTTTCAATAGAGGAGTCTAAAATGGCTGAGAGGCACTTGAGGAAGTGCGCAACATCCTTTGACATCCGGGCAATGCAAATTAAAACAACCCTGAGATGTCATCTCACTCCTGTCAGAATGGCTAAAATGAAAAACACCAATGACAATTCATACTGGAAAGGATGAGGTAAAAGGGGAAGACTCCTCCATTGCTGTTTGGAGTGCCAACTTGTTCAGCCACTTCGGAAATCAGTGTGGAGATTCCTCAGAAAAATGGGAATAAACCTACCACAAGACGCAGCAACTCCACTCTTAGGCATATATCCAAAAGATGCCCATTCATACAACAAGGATGTCTGTTCCACTATGTTCATAGCAGCATTATTTGTAATAGCCAGAACTTGGAAGCAACCTAGATGCCCCTCAACTGAAGAGTGGATAGAGAAAATGTGGTACATTTACACAATGGAGTAGTATTCAGCAGAAAAAAACTGGAAACCTGAGATTTGCAGGCAAATGGATGACACTAGAAGAAACCATGCTGAGTGAGGTAACGCAGTCTCAAAAAGAGAAACAAGGCATGTACTGTCTCATATATGGATTTTAGACATAGATCTGGGGAGTGCCAGCCTACAATCCCATGGCCAGAGAGTCTGGGAAACAGAACCTTCATTCAGTAGCTGATGGAAGAAGAGGCAGACTCCCATGGCTAAGCATTGAGCTGAACTCAAGAAAGCCAGTAACAGAGAAGGAGGACTGATGACCAAAGGGATTAAGACTGGGCTGGTTTAACCCCCAGAATCAGCTGACCTTACAAGGGTTAGCTCTTGAATTCCAGACTGATGGCTAGGAATCCAGCATGGGACTGATCAAGACCCCTGAATGGGGGTATCGGTGAGGAGGCCTAGGTAATCTATTGAGCTTTGGGCAGTAGATCAGTATTTATCCCGAGTATACACATGGACTTTGGACTCCCATCCAACAATGTGAGGTGCACTCTCACCCTGAACTCTTGGGGGAGGGTCTAGGCCCTGCCCTGGATGAAATGACAGACTATGGACACCCACAAGGAAGGCCTCACCCTCCCTGGGGAAATGAGGGGATATTGGAGGGGGTTGGGGGAGGGCACGGGAGGAGGGGAGGGAAATGGAGGGGGACCTGGAACTGACTTGTGAAGCAACCTTGTTTCTAAATTAAAATTTAAAAATAAATAATAAAAAAGAAAAAAAGAAAGTAATTGCAAGGAATCCTGCAGTGCCCCCTAGTGGACTGAAACCACCAATAAAGGTGACTTCAGGCCATCTCCACAGTCTCAGTCATTTCCTGGTGAAGGAAATGGAGATGGTCAGAGGACAAGGCTATCTAGATGGAGTTCTCAGAAGGAGAAATACAAAGGCTAAAAGATAAATCTCAAAATTGTTCTCATCTTTAGCAATTAAAATGCAAATTAAAGCAACTTTGAGATTGCATCTCACCGACTAAGAGTAACTAAAATTATTAAAACAACTGACGACAAAGGTGGGGTAGGTTGTGGGGGAGAAGGAACCTGCGTTCACAGTTGGGAGAAATGAAAACTGATGGAGGTGCTCTGGAAATCAGTGTGGAGAATCTTCAAAAAACTAAAGATAAACCTACCACAAAATCCAGCTATGATGCTTCTTGGTCTGTGTCCAAAGAACTCTGCATCATACTCCACAGATACTGATTTATTTCATTGATGCTCTATTCTCAGTCACCAGGAAATGGACTTTCCTCATATCCCATATGGGATTTCTCTTATCTAGGGAAGTTTAAATGACATCAAGAACCACTTTATCTGTGCAAAAGGCAGCATCACACTTCAAGTCCTGTCTTTCCTCTCAAAGGAAAGCTGATGACTGCTACATAAACAAGGGAGTGCTGTGAAATAGGCCATAAAATTGACAAAAACTGCTAGGCATTGGTGGCACACGCCTTTGATTCCAGCATTGGGGAGGCAGAGGCAGGCAGATCTCTGTGAGTAAGAGGTCAGGCTAGAGACACTAATCACTGGGGTTCCCAGGTGAGCCCAAAACACAAGAGATAACAATCCCATGAAGAGTGATGTCCATTGCTGCACTCAAATTTGACTATTGAGAGTCCACAGAGAGATATGCAAAGACATTTTCAGAAAATCGAATTTGTCATACTCATTGGAATGATATGCAGTGTGTAACTGCCATAGTTCTTTACCTAGAGCTTCACAAAAGACAAATTCCTTGATCAGGAGTCACCTGGTACAATGTCCATGTCCTTCAGAAAGGAGACACATCCAGCTTAAAGTACAATATTCACTGGATCATGAGAAAGTTAGGAAAATGGCACAAAAGGAGAGTCTTTGGCCCTAGACCTTTCCCAGAGCCCAAATTTACAGTTTTGAATTTCCTGGCAGTGATGAAACGAAGAGTCAGCACCATGCTCAATCTGGACAGCAAATTCTCTAAAGGTCTGGTTGTGGCTTCAAAAATGTGTTTGATGAGTCATAGAGCAAATGAGTAATGTTGGGTAAACTAAATCCATTCCAATGTTACATCACACTGACAACCATGTTAGACAAGGTTAGGTATCTCAGTAATACCCAATTCTAGAAGTCAAAGGACAGCACCTGCCCTACACACTACCTCATCTCAGTCAAACATGATACACTGAAGAATGCTCAGGAAGCGAATGACAGATGAGACTTTGCCCTAGCAGGTTCTGAAAGACCAGACTTGAGTCTTTGCTGCTGTGGATGTCAGTCATTTCTTAGGGAGATGGGTGTCTCATTAGTTACCTTGTTTCTCATGTCTCCCTGCACCACGTGACACAGGGGACAGACTCCTAATACTTATTCACAGCTTTAGAGGATGTAACTTAACTTCAGAGCTTCAGTCATGTGCTTTAAGAAGCCTGGAGCTAATTTCTGCTGTCAAATTCATTCAGGTAGAATAGGGATTACTTGATGCTTCAGACTTTCATGTGAATGGAAAAGCCACACAGGGACAGAACATAGTCCTCAGATTCAGAATCTGTCTTTACTAACAACCCAGGATACCCAGAGCTAGCAGGAAGGGGAAGGGGCAGTCTCTACCCTTGTCCGCTGGCTCTAATAGCTCTAAGCTGAACTGGAGGCCCGAATGTCACTCACACCTGGGAAGTCAGAAACCTTAGTGGTCACTGGGAGACAGCAGCACTTGTTAACTCTGCCCTGCTAGGGGCAGTGATGTAAAGCATAGCAAACTCAGCTTTTGCCAAGGCTTATTTCTTTTGCTATAATCACTGTCACTCAACCTATAGGACCCCAGTGGAGGCAAAGGACAGCGAAGGTATTGAAATCTCATTGATTCCCCTGGGCCTCCTTCTCCCCTCACTGTAAAAGCAGACAGTCTCCAGCACAAACACTACAGTCTTGTCTATTTCTGACTCTGTCAAACCAATCATCATGAATCCTTGATGTGGGTGAATCCTTTAGGAAACCAGAGAAGCAGGATAGGTCTGTTGCTTCCCAGAAGCTCCCAGTTCCAGAGCCTTAGCCCTGGAAGGCTCAAGGCTGTCACACACAGAGAGTTCCCTAGTCTCTTCCTTGAACTCACTGTGTCTTCCCCAGGACCATGTTTTCCCATGAGACCGAGGGCCGGCTTCCTTCTTTCTCACTCTGGTCTCTTCACGTTGTCCATTCCTCCTCCCAAGTATACTTTGCAGTATTGAAATCATGTCTATAAGTGACCTTACAGGCAATGAACAACTGTCCTAAGGGCAGCTGGTGTTGCTACAACAAGTGACATCATGGGATTCCTAGAGATCTCCAGGACACAATAGAATTTCCAGATGGGACTGCTGATGTCATAGGGCACAGCCTTTTACTCCATGCTCATTCATTCTCCCAGAACAGACCAGAAGCTGGGGTTTACTTTCCAGGAGTCTCTCCAGTGACACAGGGGTGGCCTTTAGCACATCCTCCTTCCTAAGTTAGAAATTTCTCTCTGCTTCATCAGAATCTGTTCACTACTTCAGCCTTGCAGAGTTGAACACTCACTTTGTAAGCACTGCCCAAGAATAGCCCTTCCCCTCCTTAATACTCATATTCAGAAATAAAAGAGAAAAGGCATGCCAAAAAATTTTTCAGGATAATATGGAGGAGGAGGGTTGGGTCTTCTCAAGTGAGAAAGCAACTGAAGAATTGTAAGGATAAGGAAAGTTGTCTATTGGACAATTGTAAGTGACCTGAGTCGTTATGGGACTCACACTACTCTAGACTGTTCCCTCTACATGCCTGGTATGTTAGTCAGGGATGTGTAGAGTAACAGAAGTTATATAATGAATTTCTCTTTAGGAAGGATATTTGGTTTAATGGCTTACACTGTGTGCTCTTGCAAATCTAACAATGGCTGTCTATGAATGGAACACATAAGCAGAGGCCTCATTGGTTAAGGATGCATGCACAAGGTGGCAGTAGATCTCAGCTGCTGGGGAGTATGTAGAGGATTCTTTTCCATGTATGCTGGCTGTGCAGGCTCATGGCAGAAACACGGCCTTTTTCTCAGTGCTGAGTGGATGACTCTAGAGGTAGCATTGTTACTGAGAGAGAATAACTTCTTGGTAGCTATAGCTGACCCGCTAGTCATCACATTCTACTATGGATCTTAATTTAATTGGAAGAACATCAAGAGATATGGTTCTACTTTATTGATGTTTCTGTGGCTGCAGCTAGATGGTAAGATAAGATGTTAGAACCACAGACATTTGTTAGTTGCCAAAGGCCAACTATAGTGTAGAGATTAAAAACACAACAAAAAAGAGAGCTTCAAGTCACTTAAAACAATTTAGGACAGTTTTCTCCTTTCTGTTTTAAAATGCTATTTAAAAATTAAACTATAATTTCATCATTCCCCTTTCCCTTTCCTCCCTCTAGTGCTTTCTATGTCCCCGTCCTCATTCCCTCTTAAATTAAAATCTCTTTTTCTTCAACTATTATTAGACATAATAAGCAACACTATACGTTATGCATATCGAAGGGAAACAAACAGGAAAAATATATCAAATAATTTTCAGGTGATGTTATATAAGATATATATATATATATATATATATGATATACATATAAGATATCCCAAAAATTCTATCAAAAATTTTCTTCAAATTATCAGTGAGTTCAGCTACATGTAGGATAGGAAATTTACTTACAACCATCAGGAGCCTCTCTATGTAGCACCAACAAACAAACTAAGAAAGATCATCCACACATGTGCATTCACTGTAGCTTCAAATACTAACATATCTAGGAATAAACCTAACCAAGGAACTTAAATATTTGTACAAAAAACTCCAAATCTGTGAAGAAACAGCTGAGAAAGACACTAGAAAACGAAAATCATTTCATGCTCATGAATTAGTTGAATTAATATTGTGAAAATGACCAATCTACTAAAAGTGATCTAAAGATTCAGTTCAATCCCAATCAAAGCCCCACAACATCCTTCACAGAAATAAGAAGTAAAACACCTAAAGAATTCACATTGAAACACTCAGAACACAAATAGACAAGACCAAAAGAGAAATACCCCATGGCATGTAATAGTTAAAACACTAAGTATTCATATAAAAGGATTTATACTGAAAACCACATAAGAAAAAAACATAGGTCACATATAAATACAGAAACTAATATCCATCTATTAATAGTTGGCAATTTCAATACCCCACTTTCTTATGTAATCAGTTCACCAGGACAAAGTATCAAAGGAGAAACATCAGAATTAACTGAAATCCTACAGTAGTGGACACAATGGATACTACATAATAGCCTATCCAAATGCCAAAGAATGCAAAAGTACTCATCAGCACATGGAAGATATTGTAAAATGGACCACATCCTGGGGCATAAAAATTTTTTACAAATTCAAAATATTGAAAATCTCATTGTATTCTATTTGACCACAATGATGCAATAACACACACACACACACACACACACACACACACATAAATACATAAATAAATAAATAAATAAGAGAACTTCATTCTTAACTATATCTCATTAGGGTTCTAGTGTGCATACTTCTTTTGTCCCCATCCCAGTCAAACTCGATTCCCATTCCTCTGAGGTCCACTCTCCCACTCTTGTGCCTTCCCTCACACAAAAAGAAAAAATACAACAAGTCCAATTCATGTTGCCCATATACTCATGGAGCATGGTCAAACTTCCAGTAGCCAGGCCTTAAAGATAATTGAGTTCTTCCCCCTTCCACTCCAGAGCCATCAACTGAAGTCTGTGCTTCAGCATCTTAATCACATTTTTGAAGTACTTTCTCTCATGACTTCCTGTCTGGACTGTTTCTTCCTTTGGGGGTGGGAATAGAGAGAGGTTGCCAAAGAAGCCTTCAATATCTCTCATTCTCCATTATGAGTCATGAACTGCAAAAGAAGCTTCCTTGCCCATAACATCCAGTGGCAGGACCAATCATGGACTTCAACATGGTTCTTGGCAGCAGCACAGACCATAGATGATTATGCTAAATGAAATAAGCCAATCACAAAAAGACAATGCTCTATGATCTCTTTCATATGTAGAGTAGAAAGTTGATCTCACTGAAGTTGAAAATAGCATAGTAGTTTCCAGAGTCCTGGGAGAGCAGAAGGACAAAGAGATGAAGAAGACAGATGTATGGGTGTGGGGACTAAGAGTAAGTAGTCATGGTTTGCCACTGCACTGTAAGGTGACTAAAGATGTCAAGTGTGTGCGTTGTATTTAAAAAGTACAGAAGAAAGAATTTTGAAATTTTTTATCATGAAGAGATGACAAATTTTGAGGGAATACATATATATTCAATGTGAATAGAACAATATATACGTGTATTTTATAACCTTTGATGTTAGATATTAGCAAAAATGTAGTTAAACACAAAAAAGTAAATAAATAAATATAGAACTGTTCAGTTTCAATCCAATACCCGACAAATAAAACCCTCCAGTAAATTCACAAACTCATGGATATTAAACAATTCATTAGTAAATGATGAGACATCAAAGAAGAAATTAAGAAACAAATAAGAGTATCTTGAGCTAAATGAAAATGAAAATACAACACAACAAAACCTTTTGACACACACTGAAAGCAGGCATAAGAGAGAAATTTACAGCTCTACATACCTATATTAAAAATTAAGAAAAAGCACAAATAAATGACGTAATGATGCAACTCAAAATGTTGTGAAGAGTAAGCAAAATCTATGACAACTTGATGGTAAGAAATAATAAAAACCAGACTAGAAATCAATGAAATAGAAACACAGCAATCAAACAGTCAGTGAATCTGAAAGGGGGTTCTTTAGGAAGAATAACAGATTGGCAGATCTTTAGCACAAGTAAACCTCAGAAAGAAAGAACGAGATAACCTAATTTATTGGCATCAACAGTGAACAGGGAAACATTACAACAGATACCAAAGAAATTCAGGATACTATAAGGGAATATTTTGTAACCTTGTCCTCCATTAAGTTAAAAAACATAGGAGAAACACATGAATTTCTATATTCAGCCAAACAATCAAAATTAACCAAGTAGTCAACAACTTAACCAGACCCATAACAAGCAAGGAATTTGAAATAGTAATGAAAATGCCTCCAAGATTAAAAAAAAGTTCAGAAGCAGATGTATTGATAGCAGTAGTCCACCAAACATTTAAAGAAGATGTACAGCTAGTCTTTATTAAACAATGGAATAAAATAGAATGAGAAGGAGAACTCCAAAACTCCTTCTTTGAAGCTAATGCTGTTCTAATAACAGTGGGCAGGGAGCAGATCATGGGGCCTGAACCCTGCACGGAGAGGTGTAGGAATCTGAGGAAAGCTGAAAATGAGAGAGGGGGCCCTACCCAGGGAAGAACACATCAACTGGTTGTCCAGCACCAAATGGTCAGCCCTGGAAACATACATAAAAATAAAATTATATGAACTGGATAGGTTGTATTTAGGAATATGTATGTATATGCATATACTTGTAAACATGCAACAACAATTAGTAAAAAACGAATGAGGCCATGGATTTGAAGGAGTGTGGGAAAGAGTACATGGGAGAGTTTGGAGAGAGGAAAGGGAAGGAAGAAATTTTGTGGTGAAATCATAGTCTCAAAAATAATAATTACAAAATACAATAACATCTGAACTAGAAATATCAGGATGGTAGACCAAGCTGCAACTTTTGTTTCCTATCCCATCCAGGGTGCTGTGTGCCCCTGCTCCAGAGAAGCAAGTCCATTCCCCCACATCTGATAACCATGAGAGAGAAACATGGCTTCCTTCTTAAATGTTAAAACAGAGAGGCTGCAATTGTCATGGGCTACTGGTACATCACCAACAGAAGAAAAAATGTGAAAGATGCATAAGCAAAGTGACCACAGATTTAGCTATTTAATGCCTTAGGACATAAAATCACCCATAAAGACAATAAAACAATCCCAAAATGACATCTGAACAATTACATGAGGACGACTATAAACATGATAGCAAGAAACTGGAAGGGCATACCGCATGGTCACATTTAATCCCGGTGTTTTCTTAGAAGACTCCAGGAAGGAAATTCATGTTTTAAACAGGTGGAGCTTAACCTAAACGCTGAGAGAATCCCGGTGTGGGCAAAGGCAGAAAGTGAAGTCTATTGTGTAGACTGAGTTCAGAGAGCAAGTCAGATTGTGTTAGGAGGAAATGTTTTAAGGGTGAAAGGGAATCATTTTCAAAAATTCAGATCACTGCATAGAGTTCGATAACTTAGGTTTTTCTTCAGTTGTCCTGGAATTCTGAAATCTATGAGTAATTTTTATGCAGTGTGACTTCTCCCCGAAAAACTTCATTTAAAAAATGTCTTAAAATTGGAATTTACTGACCGGGTTGGTGGGTGGCGCACGCCTTTAATCCCAGCACTCCGCAGGAAGAGAGGCAAGTGGATCTATGTTAATTGAAGACCAGCCTGGTCTACTGATCAACTTCCTTGGCAGGCTCCAAAGCAATACAGAAACACTCCGTCTCGAAAAATCAAAAATAAAAATTTGATTTATTTAAAACTGAGAAAATCCGACCTTCCAAGTAGCAGTGTTCCTCAGTCCAACCCAAGAGTTCATTATTTCCATGTCTTGTAGCAAATATTGCCACAATTAACTGTTTACTCTCTGGCCACCAGGTGGCGCAGCGCCCTAATAGTATAGTATTTCCTGTGTGAATTTAAGTTTAAAGTTCACTGTTATTTTTTTCAACATGCTAAGCATCTAGAACATTGTCTAGATGCCACTAAAGATGGACTCTTCCCTAGGCTTCGGGACTGTGATACTCCTCATACTCGGTAAGTAAGGGATTTATACTTTTCACTCTTTTATGCCAGAAAATCTTGAACCCTAAAATCTTCCAAGAGCTTTGGTGATATACATATCTGTTTTGTTTGTGTTTTTGTTTTCCTGCAGCAAGAACCCATGGAGACTCAGTGACACAGACGGAAGGTAAAGTGACCCTCTCAGAAGAGGACTTTCTTACTATTCACTGCAACTATTCAGCCTCGGGGTACCCAGCGCTATTCTGGTACGTGCAGTATCCCGGAGAAGGTGCACAGCAACTTTTCAGAGTCTCGAAGGCCAACGAGAAGGGAAGAAGCAGAGGTTTTGAAGCTACTTATGATAGAGGATCCACTTCCTTCCACCTGCAGAAAGCCTCGGTCCAAGAGTCAGACTCGGCTGTGTACTACTGTGCTCTGAGTGACACAGTGTCAGAAACCACAGGGGGAGCTGAACACAAACTCAGTACCAGGGGCCTGGCTGCTGAGCCTTAGGGTCGCTTTGTTTCCTCTGTGCTGTGTGCCTCTCTGTTTCTCTGGTTGGCACACAAATCATACAAATAGCCACAGCAGAAGAACAAGAAGTAGAGTCTTCCATCCTCAACTCTTGAATGGGACAAAAGCAGAATCTGATGCTAATGTGCCCCATGGGGAGCCTGAGATCCCCCAATAAAGCCCTGAGGCTAAGGAAGTTGTCTGCTTGTGGTAGGAGATGAAGTCTGTCCTCCACAGTTTCTTCCAGAGCTCTCTGGTAGAGCTGGCTTTATTTTATGTTTGCAAGGAACAGAACATGCTGACAAAAGGTTCTTCTGCATTAATGTTTTCTGAAAGTATGGAGGGAGAGGTGACAGGACAGTCCAGTGTCCCCAGTCCTAGGATTCCTATAGAGAAGGAAGGTGGACTCAGCCAAGTCTGCAGCACAAGTGCAGAGAGGAAGGGGACTTCACCTGTGCAGAAAGAGTTCTCCTTTGCTGTTAGTGAGGTCAGGTTGGTGCTCAATCACAAGAGGGTGATGAACGAGGGTAAACCTTTGAGAACTCAGAGCAGTTACAGGGCCGATGGCTCTCTAAAGAGTCTCAGAATTAGTTTCAGTGCTTGGGGCAGGGCAAGTACACACATAATGCCCTCCCACATAAAATGCATGCAGCATAAACTGGACACTGTCTATACTCTCACACTAGGTTTAAAAGGTTTTCTGTTCCTTCTAGAATGCAATGTTGTGTTTGGGCTGTGATGCACAATGTTCCACAGGATTTGTGCAGGCCTGAACTGTGTACATGAGCTTTTTGTGGAGAAAATTCCAGCTCTTTGTAGCAGCAATGCTGTTTTCTACTTCAGCTTCCTGAACTTCTCAGACGAGGTCTTAGTCTTTCTGAACTGGAAACACTTTCCATAGAAAATTCATGAACCAGATGCTACCATTTTCATGTCTCAGGTCAGGTGTCACTTCTGTCTGGAAACCACAGATTCTGCTGGTCTTCCTATGTAAAGATGTGTGACCCTTCCTCTGTCATAGACCTGTTACTCCATCACAGTCCTCCTATTTCCATCTCATAACCCTTGTTACTCCATCATAACCCTCCTCATATTCTAACATAGCCCACCACTTATTCATCATCATATCCCATCTCTATCTACATTACAACACTCACTTTAAAATATATAATTCCTTTGTTCCATTAACATAGCCCTCTTACATCTCTATAACAGATCTTCCCTTAAACTTCCAAAGCTCTATTATCACTCTCCCTTATTCTACATTTTCCATTATAGCCCAAAGCTCATCTTATGTTGAGACTCATAAAACTCAACTATGAAGTTCACTTGTATGTCAGTGTGCTCATTGTCAATTTCTCTAATTAGAATAAAAATCTACGATGCCAAGAAGTTGGTCCTTCAATTCATAGCAGCTTTATTCTTAGCATATAGACTTGTGAATGGTCTGTTGTAATCAGTTCAGAAATATCCACTAGGTGTCTGAGTTAGGAGGCAAACAAGCAAATGTCACTTGACTCTTCTCTGTCTATTTACTCTTATTCCTACATGAACAACTCTGACTTGCTGTGTGCACTCTGCTTGGTTGTATGTGACACTATCATGCTCTTGGGATTTCCATCCACATTTAGATCTAGTCTTCCTGTGCTTGGGGGCATCTGTCTAATAATTACCTCTACTCAGAGTCCCAGTCTTCCTTCACATGACTCAACTCTCCCTAGAAGCTGTACCCATAAGGGCTGAATCAAACCCGAATGCCAGTAACCCAATGGAGAAACCTAAAAAAGTAAAAGAATGCATAATTAAAAGATGTGAGAAAATGTAAAATAACTCTAAAGTCAGGAAATGATGAGCACGTTTTAAATTTTACTTCAAACGAAAGCAAGCTAGAAATGTGATAGGGAATTAAAGTAATGACCATGGGAGATATTTTATAGGAGATTAGATTTTTCTTTTATATTGTGTTTATTTGTTTTCTTTTCAACATTAAGTATAATTACATCATTTACCCCTGCCTTTTCCTTCCTCAAACACCTGTAATGAATGTCCCTTTGCTTCCTTAAAATCATAGTCTTTTTTCTTGTCAGTATTACACAAAGAAACACAGACTCAGAGAGACAAACACACACACACACACACACACACACACACAAATCAGTCTGTTTAGTGTTACTAATAGGTATATAATTTCAGGCCTGGTCATTTGGGCTTGGTAACCAATTAGGGGGTTCAATCCTGTGGTAGAATATTTCCCACTCTCAGGACTTCTCAATGCTGTAGTTGTTTCTCTATGGGCAGGGTCTCAGGAGATTTCCCATTTCCATGTTAACATGTCTATTGGTGTTGTACTTATTCAGGTCTTGTTTAGATACTGAGAACAAGTCAGGTACCCAAACCCAACTGATATATTTATAACATAATTTCTTCACTTAAGCCTCAGGGAACAGCAAGGCAGGAAAACAGAGTGGAAAAGGTGAAGGAACTAGAGGGCTAGAAAAGTTGAAATTGTGTCTCCTATAAATGACAGGAAACCAAACTTAGGAGATTTTATTTTTAAAACATACAGTTAAATGTTGCTGTAGTGGCCAATGGACTGGCATAACCATCTTTCCATTCTCTCTCCGCTGTGACTATAAACCCCATAGTATGACAATATCTATGCAGGTAATACTAATTTGTTAAGTATTTGGTTTGGATTCAAGCTTCATTTTATATATAAAAGTTGGGTTTACAGTGCTATCTTCCAAGCCAAACAACTGCCATGATATCAGCTATGCCTACTTGGAAAAGATCAATGGCTGGGATTGTTGGCAGTTGGTTTATTATTTATTATGTTACATTGTCACATAAGATGGAAAGAAAATGGTTTGAAAGGAAACTGGAAAACTTAAGCAAGCTTCAAAGACCTAAGCAAGTTATAAAATGCATGAAAAAGATCAAAGTTCAATATATTGTTGTCAAACCTCTGCTTAAATCAATAGAGTTGTTGATCTAATCTCCATAACAATTAAAAGGACCAGCTTAAAGAAAATCGATGCATATATAATCAAAGTATATTTGGTACAATAGTCACATTTTCAGGGTTTCAATGGGTCAGTGCTCTGAGCTCTGAAAAGGCTGATTCTGTTATCACACACCTATTAAAAGTAATGGCCATTATGGTTATACCTGCACAAATAAAAACTGACAATGCTCCAGCATGGCTCCAGCAAATTGGCACAATTTTTTAAATATTATTACATAAAGCACATAACTGGTACAACATACAATCCTACAGGAAAAGCAGTGGTTGAGAGATCTATTCGCACTTTAAAAGAAATGGTCTATGAACAGGCAGGGGTTACAAAGACACCCCCAACACAGATTACATAATGTTTTATTAACATTAAACTTTCTTAATGCTAATGTCTTCCCTGCACCTTTGGAATTTGCTTGCTTGCACTTCCTGCCTGTCCTAGAATTGTTATCTTCCTTCTCAGGTCTTTGATGAGGTTGAAGATTACAATATTCCAATTATTATTCTCTCTTCCTAGATGGAATTATTAGGTAAAAGATTCAAACTTTCCAGCGTAGAATAGCTCTATAGTAGTCTGTGTTGTGCCTTTACCCTAGGACTGGATCTGTAGTTCTTATCATTTGCTCTTGTTGCTTCACTAGCAATAGGTCTTAAGGGTGTATGTTCTTTCTTTTCCTGCTCCTAGTGCATACTTGATATATCTTTTCTATCTTTATATATAGTTTGTATGGAGTCTAAATCTTTTCTTTAGACTAAAAGGAGAATTGCAGTGAGATATCCACCCCACCCACATTTGTTGCACTGACTACGTACTTTTGGGCGTGGTCACAGGTGTGGATGTGACAGGGAACCTAGGTCTGGGTTCCTGGACCCCAGCTCACTCTCTTGGTTCTGGTTCTTGATTCCCCTAAATATATACCTTAAAAGAGTTAAAATGAAGTCACCCTATGAGGGGATAATAATGCTCCTACCAGACAGCACAAAACAAAAACCCACATCGATCCTCTGCAGGATGATAGCCACAGGATCTCCATAACTTGGAGGAGCAGCAGCATACCCAAGAGGAATTTTGTTGAGGTTTCAGTAATGATGGTGTGTAAGAGGCCTTTAACCATGCCAATGGCTCATTGCAATGCACATTTTGTGAATGGGACTGATTGAACAAAAGGCTATACTGTGTGACACACCGCAGTTTCTGATGCCACTAGGATGAAAGAAGATGTGTTGGAAAGACAGAGGATCGATGTGGGTTTTTTGTTTTGTTTTTAGTTAATTTAGAGGGGCTTCTTGGGAGGGTTGTTGATGCTGGAATGAGGGATGGATATAGAGGAACTGGGAGTTGTAATCGGATGTTTTCTGTCTCATAGACACTTGGTCCCAAATAACTTCTCTATCATATTACAGGGCCATACATCTCAGGGGCCTTTGCCCAAAGGACTCTGTCTATCCTATTGCATCCTTGCTCATCCAGTGCAATGATGTTCTAACCATAATGCCTAGGAAATGGAAACAGCTTAGGTGTCTATCAACTGATGAATGGATAATGGAGGTGTGGTGCAGTACATAATGCAACTCTAATCAGCTCTAAAAAGTAATAAAATTGGAACTAGAGAGATGGTTGGCAGCTAAGAATACTTTCTCCTCTTGCAGATGACTTGGAGTTCTGCTGCAAGCATACACATGATAGCCAAAACCAGTCTGTAACTCCACCTCTAGAAGAATATTTAAGGCTCTCCTCAGGCCTCCATGGCACTCACTGAACATATGTGAACCACAGTCATAAATGAAGGCAAAACATCTGTACACAATCAAAAAATTTTTCTAAAAAGAAAACTTAAATCATGAAATTTGCAGGAAAATGGAACAAACTGGAAAAATTACACTGAGTGAAGCAACTCAGACCCAGAAAGACAAAAGTGGCATGCATTTCAACTCACATGTTGATCCCAGTGTTGAATCTTTAGATTTGTAGGTTTGTCTAGTATTTTATCTAGTATTTTATGAGCTACGTGCATATAATTTATATCTATAGTTTATCAAGCTATAAAATTATCAAGTAAAAATTCCCTCAGTGGCCTAGGTTGTCATTGTAGATGCCCACTGGTTTCACTGTGGTCCCTTCTATCTGGCTATTATGAACACTTTTCCTCTTAGTTCAGTGCCCCCATCTTACCAGGGATGACTTTAGGTTTCTCCCCAGTTAGGACTCACCCTTTCTGAAACTACTTCCTCAATGTAATTGAGAAGATAGACATGAACGTCTAGTTCCTGCGGAAAGACAAGCATATAGTGTTCAAACAGCAGTGGCCTCAATGCAGGTCTGGGGAGTGTCTGAAACCTTGCTGAGTGAGTCTAAAGTTATAAGAGACCCATGACCTGTTCCAGATGTCTGACCCTAGACCCAGAACAAAGTCACAGTTGTAAAGTTTATAGCCCCCAAATACTCATCTTGGAACCAGGTGAAGGAAGCATTATGAGCACCTGAGACACACCTGTGTAGGAGGATCAACCCTGCCTGTCAACAGCAGTTGACAATGAGCTCATTCAAATTGGTTTTCTGGCATGAGATAGTGGGCTGGAGTATACCTGCTTCCTATGTGCATCTGACTCATCATTACTGTGAACATGGGTAAGTTACCAATTGCAACAAACATTTTATAGACTCAGTGAACTCAGGAAATGGGGCTTCTGATGCCTTTCTTTGTGTGTGGGGTTTATTTTCTTTTGCCACAGGGCATGGTCCTAATATCTTTTGGGATATTTTCCATGCAGGAGATGGAGGAAGAATTTGAACCCATCCATGTTTTTTGAGCCTTCTCATTAGCCTAGCCTAAAAGAAAACAGAGAATTAAAATTTTTCAATTGTTCTGCCCCATTTGGAGGCACAAATTGATTTCAAGTACATTTTTCCCACTTGATCATCACAAGTCTAGCAGGGAGGGTCCAAGATTAGATATCAGTAAAGAGGTACTTCTGTTGGCTTGATCCTTCTCAGTTACAGGTGCTCTCTGTCACTTACCCATAACTTTATGTCCTGGTCGTTCCCTATTCTTAGTAGCTGATAAGAAACTACTGTGTGTGGTCACTGCCATGTTCTCAATTAGAAGCTTTATCTGGAGATAAATTTGTCCCTCCCACTTCCAAACCAAGTATATTTATCTAAAAATGTCTTCCCAAGCCCCTTTTCCTGAATGAGGCTGATCCCCTGACTGTCACATGCAGAAAGGAGAACAACAAAGCAGCCAAGGAGAATTGTCATCATGAGTGTTATTGATCTCATGATATAAAACTGCATCATTGTCTGCTATGTACACTCATTCAACACCAAAAGAAGAGAGTACATACTGAATGAGGAACATCCTGTGTTTTCTATAAGACTAACCCTAGGACTTATCGAACCACATAGTGTGACAGTATTTATGCAGGTAATACTATTTTTTTATGTATTCAGTTTGGATTCAAGCTTCGTTTTATATATAAAGGTTGGGTTTACAGTGCTATCTTCCAAGTCAAACAACTGCCATGAAATCAGTTATGCCTACTTGGAAAAGATCAATGGCTGGGATTGTTGGCAGTTGGTTTATTATTTATTATGATACATTGTCAAATAAGATGGAAAGAAAATGGTTTGAAAGGAAACTGGACAACTTAAGCAAGTTGCAAAGACATAAGCAAGTTATAAAATGTAGGAAAAGATCAAAGTTCAATATATTGTTGTCAAACTTCTGCTTAAATCAATAGAGTTGTTGATCTACTCTCCATAACAATTAAAAGGACCAGCTCAAAAAATGATGCATAGTACTTGATTTTGTTCATGCTTTATCAAAATACACCACAGTACTTAAAAGTACCAGACAAGTAAACTGACTTTCTGCATGTTTAATAATCAAACTTGGAGGTTATACTGATGTGGTCAAAGGATTAAACTGGAAAATATCCTCCCTTTTCCCCTCCAAAATTACTCAGTCCCAGAGTATATGGTATATATTTCTCAAAATGTTCTGTGACTGATGGACAACTGATTAAGAACAGGGTGGTTTGCAAAAAGACCTGGAATCAAATTTCAGCATCCACATAGTGTGTGACAACTGTCTAGAACTTCAGTTTCAGGGGACCAGAAAAAATACTCATATATATATAAAATAAACTTAAAACTAAACTAACCTGAACTGTTCTGTGGCTACTTGTTCAGGAGGCCCTGGAAACTCCACACAGTTATTTCTACCCAGTGTCCAGTCTACAGAGGGAAAGGTCAACACAAAGGGAAAATTCCCCATGTTTAAAAGCACAGCCAAGGTCAAGCAAGGCCCTAGACTTATCCTCACACATATAGAGACACTGATAAAAGGAAAGCTAGAGGAGCCAGAGTCATTTCTCAAGCCCAAGTGATCCCCAAGTAACAGATCCTCAACTGATTTTGACAGTTTAGAAAAAGTGACTGATTTTGGCACCTGAATGACCTTAAAATCCCCACAGGAATGTATAACCCATTAATAAAGTGACTGTTGTGTTTCCTTTAGTAATCTAATGGATGACATTGCATAGACATTAGACTTGAATCCACATGAGATGTTACACAGGCAACTATCTCTCATTAATGCTTTTCTTCTCAGTGTGAAAATGCTGCCAATATGCAGAACATTTTGACTTTGGCTCAATTCACCCCTGCAGTGCCTACCTGAAAACAAGAAAGACAGGCTCACTATTATTATTATTATTATTTCTTCCATTTTATTTAAATTAGAAACAAGCTTCTTTTACATGTCAATCTCAGTTCCCTCTCCCTCCCTTCCTCCCATGACCCCATTTACTCCTTATCCTTATCCTCTTTCTGCTCCCCTGGGAGTGTGAGGCCTTCCATGGGGTATCTTCAAAATCTGTCATATCATTTGGAGCAGGACCTAGAGCCTCCCCTATGTGTATAGGCTGAGAGAGTATCCCTCTGTGTGGAGTAGGCTCACAAAGTCCATTTGTGTACTAGTGATAAATACTGATCCACTACCAGAGGCCCCAAAGATTAACCAGACCTCCAAACTGACATTCAGGTTCAGGGGGTCTGGAACAGTCCTATGCTGTTTCCCAGCTATCAGTCTGGGGTCCATGAGCTCCCACTTGTTCAGGTCATCTGTTTCTGTGGGTTTCTCCAGCCTGGTCTTGACAACTTTGCTCATCACTCCTCCCTCTCTGCAACTGGATTACAGAGTTCAGCTTAGTGTTTTGCTCTGGGTGTCTGCTTCTGCTTCTATAAGCTACTGGATGAAGGCTCTATGATGGCATATAAGGTAGTCATCAGTCTCATTATCAGAGAAGGGCATTCAAGGTAACCTCTAGACTATTGTTTAGATTAATAGTTGGGACCATTCCCTAGTGCCATATTTCTCTTTAAACCTATAATGGCTGCCTCTATTATGGTATCTCCTTTCTTGCTCTCCTCTATTCTTCCCCTGACTTGATCTTCCTGCTCTCTCCTGTCCTTCTCTCCCTTCCTCTTCTCCTCTTCTATTTCTTCTAACTACCTCTCCATTCTAACCATGCTTCCAATTAGCTCAGGAGATCTTCTCCCTTTCCCCTTCTCCAGAGGACCATGTATGTCTGTCTCTCAGCATCTTCCTGGTTTCCTACCTTCTCTGGCAGTGTGCATTGTAAGCTGGTACTCCTTTGATCTATGTCTAAAATTTATATATGAGCAGGGTCACCATTATTTTAACTAAAAAATTAAACAACTTTTAAATTTCTTCTCTCCTTTCCTCTCTAGAATCATTAAGAGGGGGGTATCTTACTTACATTGTGGTTCTAACCATTCTATCCATGATAGTTACCAAAGATATCAAGACCAGACCTTGTGGCTAAAGTTACCTTTTTCCTGAGACTAAAAGGTATCCAACTTGTATTGCTAAATCTGTCACCCGATGCATTCTACCTCAAATATTTATAGATATCCCACATTGGTTTGGACTGTCCTTGGCTCAGGACATTGTGACCTGGTCAAGTCCTCATAAAAGCTTTCTTCAAGATGTACAAGTCCTGTTTTTCTGTGGGACATCTGTGGAGAGGCTTTCTCAGAGGCTGAGTTTCTCTTAACATTCTAGACATGTGGGGATATGAATTTTCTAGAGAAAAGGTCTAATTGTGTCAATCTTTAGTCATGTTCTTGGAGACAACAATTGATGCAGAAAGGTACAAACTGAGCTCTGAGTAGATGCAATGAAAGAATATGGGATGCTTTTCAAGATATGGGGCCATAGTATCCTGGACAAACCCCAGGAACACATCCCATGATGATGCCTCCTAAGCTCCAGCTCATCTACTAATTAAGTAGCTAGAGCAACCATGGCTCCATCATTGACAACAGTTGCTGTTGATCTCAGAGGAGTGTGGCTGAGAAAGAGAGGAGTATAGGCAGAGGGGAAAGCAAAAGAAAACTCCTTGAGATGGCAACTTCTTGTTCCCAGAAGACAATTTGAGTTGAACTGGTGGGACAACATGGGTGGGGTACCTGAACAGAACTAATAGTGTAATGAAGAAGACATACAAGCACAATAAAACTCCCTAGCCAAAGCCCAATTAGCTGATTATCCTTGAGTACCCTCCCATTTCAGTGGATAAAGCTTATACTTTCCTTTCTCCACAGCTCTAACTTCTGTCTTTCTAGGATGTTCTATTCTCTGTCTGTCTCAGGGATGGAGCATAGTATTCTCTAGATGATCACCAGCTTCCTTGCTATGGATGTTTTATAATGGTGTGTGGAGAATTCCAAGCACTTCTAGTATCACATTGCTGAAGAAACAGCTGACCAAATAAAATCTATTCTGAGGATCCATCTTAGTCCCCATTCCCCCAAGGCTATCATCAAGAAAACAAAAGGCAATGATGTTGTGGACATGAGACATGACATTATATGTAACTGATCAGAATATAAATTAGTGAAACCATTATGGAATTTAGTGTAATGTTTCCTTGTAAAAATCCCCTAAAAATGCAAATTTGACATGTTCCAGCTTTAGTGCTCCTAGCTGTGTGTCTGAAGGAATCAAACTCACAATAACAATATGCACACATCATGCTGTTTTGGTACTGTTCAAGTTAACCAAATTGCAGTATTAGCTCATCTGTCCACCAGTGAGTACAAAAGAGTGAAATAAGAAGTGAATATGAGTGGCATATCTTACACAAGTGTATTAAAATATTACAATAAGCACAACATTTTGTATAATGAACACTACTAACAAAAATAAATAGAGGCTGAATAGGTGGCTCAATGAGTGAAATGCCCGTCTCACCAGCATGAAGAACTGTGTCCAGTTACCCAGAACACATGTACTATCCAGTTCCGCACCCACATATGTAGCCCTAGCACTGGTGAGGACAATGCCAGTCCAGTCCATGGAGTTCATTGACAAGGCAGCCTGTGACGATGAGCTCTAGGTACAGAGAGACCCAGAGGCAATTTCTCATGTATTTGCTTGTGTCTCTGTATGAGAGAGGGTAGGCAGGGAAGAAGAGAAGGGCTTGGTGATATAGCAATGACATCTAGAACAGTTTTTTCTAATTGTTTGGTCGGTTTGAATAATAATCAAAGACAACACCTGATGTTGATCTCTGACATGTACACACATGTACATACACCCACACTGATGTGTTCACACACAGCATCACACACAAACACACACACATAACATATAAAAAGAAATGAATGCATAAATAGACAGATACATAAATAAAATTTAGCTAGGCTGTGAGCTGGAGCCATGTATGTTAAGACACATTTAAAGCTGTTTTATTTAAAAAATCTTTTTAATTATAGAAAATTTAATATTGATTATGAAGAAACAATACAGGGTTGTATGAGCTGACACAGAGAAGAGACAAAGAACATAAACTTTATTTGATTATGAGAGATTGTTCAGAAATATTACAGAAAGTGACTAGTGAAATAACTTTGATTTGCTGAAAATAAGTTGTCATTTGGTGAAAAATGTATATGTAAGTACACTTACACATAAACTTAAGCAAATGTCTTAATCTTCTCATCTGCCTAAACTACTCCTTGTTTTAATAGTTTGTATTAGAAGAGTCTGGGCTTAAAATATTTCTTTGACATTAAGGTGTATCCACAGGATGGCAGTATATTCTCAGATACCCAGATGCAATCTTTCCCATGGTCCTTTGTGTCTATGTGTGTTGTGGGGGTGGTGAGAGGGAGGAGGAGGGCTTTTGATGTGGCAGTGGAAACTAGGACCTTCTTTCTGATTGGATGAACAGTTTGGGGTTTTTCTTTTTTATGCATCTTACACGAGAAGAATTTGAACTCCCTAATGCTGGTCCTCGTGTTATGGTTGAAGTGTGACTCTTCAGAGAAAACAGTAATGCATCCCTTAAGTGTTTTTATAGTAGCACTGTGGCTTCAACTGAGGGGTGAGTTTGTCCATTTTTATGGAAACATATAATTATAACATGCAAAGGTGTTGTGCACACATATATTAGGAGTGTGGTTAGAAATACTAATGTTCTCATGCTGAAACAAAAGCAGCTGGGAGGCCCATGGGGAAGCCATTCTGGGGTGATAGCATCCATATGCATTCAGTCCTGTTTGTCTGACCTTTGTCTTTCCGCACAGGGGTGAGCAGCCAGCAGAAGGTGCAGCAGAACCCAGAAATCCTCAGTGTCACAGAGGGAGCCCTGGCCTCTCTCAACTGTACTTACAGTGATCCTAATTATGATTACTTCTGGTGGTACAGACAGTATCCTGGGAAAAGTCCTGAGTTGCTCATGTCTATCTTCTCCAATGGTGAAAAGAAAGAAGGCAGATTCACCGTTAATCTCAATAAAGCCAGCCTGCATGTTTCCCTGCACATCAGAGACTCCCAGCCCAGTGACTCAGCTGTCTACCTGTGTACAGTGAGCACACAGTGCTCCCCAGACACCTGCAGTCTATACCCAAACCCAATGGGCCCCAGCAAGGTCTGGACTAGTGTGCAGAAAACAGGATGGAGAAATTCTGATTGTTCTCCTTGTACTTCATACCTAGTAGGAATTAGAGCCACAGGAGGGAGGAGTTGACTCACAGGGAAAATACTTTATTATTTCTGAGAATGCATGAAACACTTATTGTTGTGGTTAAAATATTCACTTTATTTAACTGAAGAAAATCATTCATTATATTTTAATTAAGGTTTCTGTCCCCCATTTCCTTCCAGATTCTCCCCAACCTCCCTACACAAATATCATAACTGCTTTCTCTTTTATCTCTCCCTTTAATATACAAATAGGCAAAAAACAAAAGAAAACAAAAGAAAGAAAAGGCACAAAGAAATATACATACAGAGACATATTGTTGTTAGAGTTTCAAAGCAGAAGGAATGATACCTTGGCGTATTGGAGCCAGGGGACACCAAAAAGTCACACCATTCAACAGGCCTCACACAAGAGATTTACTGGAGGGGAGTAAACAGAGGGTGCCTCTGATCAAGGATGGAAGCAGAAAAGAGGGTGGGCTGTGATGGCACT
>NW_024433147.1:0-8087 GCF_017639785.1 Mesocricetus auratus | reverse complement strand
ACCGTCTCGCCAGCAAGAACGACGCAGAACACTCGGATCCTTCTGCAGTAAAGCTTTAATGCATCTTGAGAGATAGATGATCAGCTTCTTAGAGGGAGACCCCAAGCTAAGAAACCCAGCCCCTTATATAAGCCTAGGAGCTCCGAGTGAGATGTGTAGAGCCGGGATTGGTGGTTTGCACATCACCCCAGATGACGTCACGGGAGAGGCACAGTTTAAACGGTTAACTCCAACTGACAGCGACAGTTAACTCCAACTGACAGCGACAGTTAACTCCAACTGACAGCGACAGTTAACTCCAACTGACAGCGACAGTTAACTCCAACTGACAGCGACAGTTAACTCCAACTGACAGTGGATGTCAGCGCCATCTTCTAACGGCAATAGCGATAGCGAGGGCGGCTCCTCACATCTCCCCCTATTCATTTATTTTTGAAGCAATAGGACACCCACAACTTTGGAGTGGAGATAGAGGTCAAATCCCCATGTGCAAATTCGGAACATGTACAAAGCTCCTCTCCAGGGTCTTATCCCCAGAGGAAGTCCTGACCAGTCCGATGTCTTTTTTCTGGGGGAAGGAGATCATGACATAGAACCTTCATGCAAGATGACTTATCTCCCAGGAGAAAGTCGTTATACCGCAGACCTCTCCTGTGCAGTGCTTAGCCTTGCAACTCCTTGGGCTGCTGAAGCCTACCCACTCTATCCCGTGCAATGAGACTAGCCTCGTGGGGTGCAAGAGCTGGGAGGCCAGCGACCTATTGCTTTAACATGGTTAACCAAATGTCAGGGGATGCTCCGTGTTCTAAGGCAGCAAGTGCTTGTGCCACCACCACTTTCTCCTTTTGTTTGGGCTCTGAGCGTACACACCATCCAAAGCATCAACACTATTCCACAGCAGAGAACTAGGCTAAATGATCCTACCCCCACCCATTCCTTAAAATAAGAAAATGCAGATGAAATCCAGGGGAGAGGTCTTCCATCAGAGAAAGATCCAGATGCGTCGAATTCACTTGCAGGATCGCCATTCTCAACTCACGGAGTGTCTGCTCAAACTCAAAAGTCCAATTCTGTAATAAATGTTGAGACAGAGCTTTTGACAGGTTAGCTGCTCTTGTAAAATTCTCATATTGTACTAAGTGACACAAAGGCCAGGCAACTTTGTTCACATCCCAATTTGGCCATCTGCCACAATATATCCAATTGTTCCTGAACCAAATTAATCTGTTGGTTTACCAACATCAGGCCTCCTTGTATCTGAGAATTGGCAGTGGCCTGTTTATCTAGGACCATGGTCACAGTGGCCTATAGTTCATTAATGGTTTGAGTTGTCTGCACAGTGGCAGAAAGTGCAAGGGCCGAGGCGGTAACCGAAGCAGTAACCGCGGCGGTGGCTATCAGGCCCACAATAATAGCAGAGATCCCAAAAATCTCGCTTTTCCCTAAACAAACTCAAATTACTTGGCGCCTCAACAGGAGCTGGAATAAATCGAGGCATGCGCATTACCAAAGCAAAAGGGTGCTTAATAGCATCCCAGCATAATGCATAAAAACAATTCTAAGCAGAACAATTTATTTCTTTCTGATTCTTACCTAAGGTATCATTACTCACAACCCAAATAAAGGGCAGCTGAATAATTAGTTCTCTTAAAAGGGGTATACTTAACATTGGAGGAGGACCAATCAGATGATCCAGAGCTCTGTCCCTCACTCAGACTGTTGCCTAATGCCCCTTTCCAATCAAAAGTAATCTGTCCCTTCTCACTATCATAGGAGAAAGATCAGTACAGCTTCCATTAATTCAAAAGGATTAGCATTAGATCTTTCTGGATCCATATGAATAAAATTATCCTTTAATGAAGAAATCACAGTAAAGCACAAGCTTCCTACTAATGACAAGGTTCTCTCATCCTGAAAACTCTGTATCTGAGGATCTAAAGGCAAAAAGGCAAGCCCCAACTCTCTATTATTTGTGAAAAATCTAGGGAACACCTGGGCATTCTGCATCACTGGCATCGGTAGGGGGAAGGTAGACATGATGGCCCACCGTAACTCTCCCATCATACTAGGAACCATCATCCCGAGTAGGAGAGTCTTCATCACCCACTTGGCCTCCATCCTTCTTATTCTGGAGTTGTGAAGGAGCTCTTCGAGTGAGTCTTTCAGGGATCCACAGGGGGTTTTCTTCCTCCTGTGGAAAAACACACACAGCTCCCCTGGATCTTATAAGAATAGGATCCGGGCCTTTCCAGAGATCAGTCAAGACATCTTTCCATTTTACCATTTCTTTTGGCCTATCAGGCTCTAAACTGTGGCGATCAGCCGCAGTGTGGCCTTGGGCATCACAGTTCAAGAAATTAAGGGTAAAAAGTGCCATGGATACAGCAACTCTTGGTACCGAGGGTAGAACATCCTCAATACTCCCTTTTGTTTAATCAGATATGATTTGAGTGTACGATGGGCACGTTCCACAATGCCCTGTCCTTGAGGGTTATAAGGTAGGCCAGTTAGATGGGTAACATCCATTTGCCGACAAAACTGTCGGAATTTTTGAGAGGTATATGCTGGTCCATTGTCTGTTTTTAAAATTCTGGGTTTTCCCCAAGCACTCCAGGCCTCAAGGCAATGTTGAATCACATATGAGGCCTTTTCCCCTGTTAGGGGTGTGGCAAACATTACGCCAGAACAGGTGTCAACAGAAACATGAACATATTGAAGCCTTCCAAAAGAGGGAATATGAGTAACATCCATCTGCCACATCTGCAATGGTCTAATGCCACGTGGGTTTATTCCCATGTGGGGAGTAGGTAAGAATTCGCAGCAATTCTGGCATTGAGTAACAATTTCCCTAGCCTCTTTCCTGGATAGAGCAAAACGACGGCGCAAGGTCTCAGCCGTCACATGAAAGCGCTTATGGAATTCTTTTGCTGCTTGTGCATGGGTAGACAAGGCAGCGGCCACCAGCTTTGTAGCCTTGTCCGCTAAGTCATTCCCTAAGGACATGGGACCTGGGAGTCCAGAATGTGCTCGGACATGGGTAATGAAAACAGGAAATCTCCTATTTAACAAGGCAGCTTGTATCTTCTGAAAGATGTTAGCAACTCTGCTGGAGGATCTTATTATTCCAGCTATCTCAAGGAGATTAACTGCATTAACCACATAAGAGGAATCTGATACAATATTGAGGGGTCCTGGAAAAGCCTCAAGAACCTCCAGTACTATCAGACATTCTACAACTTGAGGTGAAGTTTCATTATATTGTTTAGATATAACCCTATCCTTGACCACATAAGCTCCCATACCAGTTTTTGATCCATCAGTGTACACCACAGTCCCATCTGGGAGTGGGTCTTTAGCTGTCACTTGTGGAAACACTATAGCCTGGTTTAGGGCAAACTGTAAAATTGGATGCTTTGGAAAATGATTATCAATTTGTCCTGAAAAGGAAGTAACTAAAACTGCCCAATCACTAGATGTGGCTGCCAAGGTCTGAACTTGTGCAGCAGTATAAGGCACAATCAAGGAATCAGGATCCCTGCCAAAATGTGTAACAGCTGCTTTTATTCCGCGAAGCGCGAGCTGTGCAACAGCATCAGGGTACCAGTCAATAATCTTAGCAGGGGAAGCATTTGGATGAATCCAAAGTAATGGTCCATGTTGCCACAGGACTGCAGTTGGCAATTGAGCTGTCTTAAAAACACACAGATTAAAAGGTAGTGACTCCTCAATTCGTTGTAATTGTGCTTCCTGTAAGGCCTCTTCCACCATCTGTAAGGCTCGGTGGGCGGCAGGGGTAAATTTTCTGGGTGAGGAGATATGAGGCTCACCCTCCAGGAGATCGAAGAGGGGTTTTAGATCAGCAGATGGAATTTTTAAAAAGGGCCTCAACCAATTTATATCTCCCAGAAGTTTCTGAAAATCATTTAATGTTTGTAAGTGGTCTTTGCGAATTTCTATTTTCTGAGGAACTATATTTTTGGGAGTAATCTTTGAGCCCAAAAAGAGGCCTGTATCTGCAATTTGAACCTTTTCTGAGGCAATCTCTAATCCCCACTGTTTTAATTCAGCCACCAGCATGGGAAAAGCCTTTTGTAAAACATCTAACTCTTTGTGACAAATAAGAATATCGTCCATATAATGGATAACGATTAAAGATGTAAATTGCTTCCTAATTGGCTCCAAAGCCTCCTGCACATATAGCTGACATATTGTTGGGCTATTGGCCATGCCTTGCGGCAGTACCTTCCACTGAAATCTCTTGTCTGGTTCCATATGATTAAGAGAAGGGATAGTGAAGGCAAACCTTGGTCTATCCCGTGGGTAAAGTGGAATAGAGAAGAAACAATCCTTAATATCTATAATAATAAGCTTCCAATCTTGAGGAAGTGCAGAAAGCAAAGGAAGGCCTCTTTGAACAGGGCCAAAAAGATGCATCTGATTGTTAATGGCCCGCAGGTCGTGGAGTAATCTCCACTTCCCAGATTTCTTCTTAATAACAAAAATTGGTGTATTCCATGGGGAGGTAGAAGGCTCTAGATGCCCCAGCCGTTCCTGTTCTTGCACTAATCTTGTGACAGCCTCTAATTTTTCAGAGGATAGAGGCCATTGAGAGACCCATAACGGCTCCTCTGTTTTCCATGGTATGGGTCGTGAAGCCTCAACGGCCCCTAAATAAAACCCAGTCCTTTTCTACCCCGATTTCCGTGTTGTGTAATGGGTTTTATTCTGCCTTGTTCTTGCCTACCCAAGCCTCTACCATTTGTATACCCCATCTTTGCCATAATGGCTGATGCCTGGGGGGAGTATTCATTAGTTAGGGTCATGCCCATGGCTTGTAACACATCTCGTCCCCATAAATTTACAGGGAGTGGCAACACATAGGGGGTAAAACATCCCTGTTTGCCTTCAGCATCCCGCCAGGTTAAGGCTGAGGCACTGATGGCAGGAGAGGACTGGTATCCAAGACCTTGTAGAGAATGAGATGAAACAACAGTGGGCCAAGACTTCGGCCACCAATGGAGTGAAATAATGCTTTTGTCTGCTCCCGAATCCATTATCCCTTCAAATTCTTTTCCATTAATTAACAATTTTATTGTAGGTCTCTCATTTAGGGGTATAGCCAGATAGGCTGAATCACTTCCAGAAGATCCCATAGCCCTTTTTTGTAAAGTGTAGGTTTCTCCATCCCCGAGGGAGGGCAGCAACACCAGTTGTGCAATTCTATCTCCCTGCTTTATAGAAAATACACCCCGAGGGCTAGAACAGAGAACTTGAATCTCCTCTTTATGATATGGGTCAACAATCCCAGGATATATAATGAGTCCCTGTAAAGTTAAGGAGCCACGGCCCAGAATAAGCCCAATGGTGGCAGGGGGCAAAGGTCCAGGGGAATGGACTGGGACCGGTTGAACATTCATTTGGGGCATGAGTAAGAAGTCGGAGGCGGCACGCAAGTCCATTCCGGAGGTTCCTCGGAAACCTCTACTTCCTCTTGATTGCTTTTCTGAAATTGGTTCCCATATTTCTGAGGGCCCTGGGACCATGGGCCCCGTGACCCGTTTTTTGATTGGGGTACCTTGGATTCTTCAATAGGGGGCAGAAGCCTCCCTTTACATCCCGGACTGACCTGCATTCGCTAGCCCTATGATAACCTTTACCACAACGATAGCAAAGCTTCGATTCTCTTGTTCTTTCAGGGGCTTGACAATCTTTCTTAAGGTGCCCCATTCTCCCACAATTAAAACAAGCTTTTCGATTAGATAAATCTCTATACCTGTGCGTTTGTAAAATGGCGGCAGCTAGTCCTGCATTGGTTAGGGTCCCCCCAGCTCCCTGCACACTCTGAGCCAATCTTGTAAACCTTTGCTTTTGCGAGGGCGATAGCCGCCGACATTCCTGGGTTGCTTGTTCATAGACAAGTTGCTCAATCAGGGGCATAGCTTGTTCTGAATCACCAAAGATGCGACTGGCGGCCTCTGTCATTCTGGCCACAAAGTCTGAAAATGGCTCTTGGGGTCCTTGGACAATCTTTGTAAGGTGTCCACTGGACTCTCCCCTTTTTGTGAGGGCCTTCCATGCTTTAATAGCGGCGGCCGACACCTGACCATAGACGCCCCAGATGTAGTTGGTTTGATTAAGGGCATGTTGACCCTGACCTGTCAGCATTTCAAATGTCCACTGCCTCTGATTCTCATCTTCAGCCGTGGCATTAACTCTAGCTTGTGCCTGGGCTGCATCATACCAGAGAGCCTTCCATTCCATGTATTGTCCCATGTTGGGAAGCACTGCTTTCACTGTCGTTTGCCAGTCAGTGGGAGTCATGGCAAAATTAGCAAGCCTTTCCACCTGTAATGTGGTAAAGTTAGCATTGACCCCATAATTACGAACGGATTCGGCCAATTCTTTAATTTGATTGTAATCTACGGGGGTATGTACTCTTCCGCCTTCCACATTCTCGAATACTGGAAAAGCCATTTGTATTTTTCTCCGTTCCTCTAAAGGTAAAAAGGAGTCAGTACCAGTATTCAGCCGAAGCTCATATGGCGGAGGCGCTGAGGGGCGTGAGCCCGCCGGATTTATAGGCGGTGGCCTCACATTCATTTTTGTTTTCAGTGGCCGGTGTCTATCAGGGTGATATCTTTTTTCCTCATACCGTGCCACCTCCTCCTCTAGACCACCTTCTTCGCTAGAATCCAGAGTGTCAGAATCAGAATTATCTAGCTCCAAGGCTTCTAGCTCTACTGCAGGGTATAGACTAGATTCTGGCTTTTTCTTTTTCTTAGATTTGTTAAGGGGTGAATGATAACTCCCTTCTTTCTCTCCCCTTTCTTAACTTCCTGGGGAGGGCCTTTTTTCTTAGACATGTCTTTTCTTTTGCGAGCTCCCATTCTCTCACTCCGTTCAGTTTCTGACATGCTATCCTGAACTTCCTCTAAGGTTCCCTGACTTTCTATTATAGCAGGGTGACAGGCCTCATCCTCCAAGCAGTTTTTAACTAGCTTCCAAATGGCTTTGGTACCTAAGCAGAGATCTCCTTCTGCATGCTTCCTGTCTAGTTCTTTACCTAGCTTGTTCCATGAGGCCACAGTGAGGGACCCGGAACAAGCATACCATGGTGCCACTCTATCTACCTCCTTCACAAAATTTTGAAGTGTTCGTGGTGCAATTTTAAGATCTCTTTGTTTTAGCACAGTCTGTAAGGCTGTAACCACTGACTGTGACGACCCCATCGCGCTGACAGCTTATCTAAAAACGCGCTCAACTCCGTTACCAGACTGACAGCACCAGACTGACAGCACCAGACTGACAGCACCAGACTGACAGCGCCAGATGGACAGCGCCAGATGGACAGCGCCAGATGGACAGCGCCAGACGGACAGCGCCAGATGGACAGCGCCAGACGGACAGCGCCAGACGGACAGCGCCGTTCTGTCAGCACCAGCCACGATGAAGGAGAAGGACAAACAGGACTAGCACCAAAGCCTCCACTGACCCGTCCCACGGTGATGACAAACTAAGGCCAAAGTCGAGAAAAGGGTTGTTCAGGATAAAGCATACCTCTCTGAACCTACGTCCCTGCAGTTCTGAATCCGCCCCGTTTTCCGAGGGGTCTCCCGCGGCGCCGGCGATGTTGAAGAGTTCCCGGGTTTCGGCACCAGATGTCCCGCGCTACCGTCTCGCCAGCAAGAACGACGCAGAACACTCGGATCCTTCTGCAGTAAAGCTTTAATGCATCTTGAGAGATAGATGATCAGCTTCTTAGAGGGAGACCCCAAGCTAAGAAACCCAGCCCCTTATATAAGCCTAGGAGCTCCGAGTGAGATGTGTAGAGCCGGGATTGGTGGTTTGCACATCACCCCAGATGACGTCACGGGAGAGGCACAGTTTAAACGGTTAACTCCAACTGACAGCGACAGTTAACTCCAACTGACAGCGACAGTTAACTCCAACTGACAGCGACAGTTAACTCCAACTGACAGCGACAGTTAACTCCAACTGACAGCGACAGTTAACTCCAACTGACAGCGACAGTTAACTCCAACTGACAGTGGATGTCAGCGCCATCTTCTAACGGCAATAGCGATAGC
>NW_024433146.1:0-64179 GCF_017639785.1 Mesocricetus auratus | reverse complement strand
CCTGCCTGCCTGCTCCAACAAAGTGAGCTAGCTTCAGGCCAGGCCAGCCCGGATTGTTACACAAAGAAAATGTGTCTGGAAAACCAGAAAACAAACAAGAATTTTTTTTAAAATCCATCATCTTAAATCCCAGCACTTGGAAAACAGAAATAGGCAGATCTCAGTGGGTTTGAGGCCAGCCTGCTCTACACAGTGAGTTCCAGGACACCCTGGGTTGGTCGTTATGCAGTGAAAAATCTGTCTTGAAAAAAAAATCAAAAACATAACAACAACAAAAAAATATCCGGCATGCCTTCATGATCAAAGTTGTACAGCCAAGAGGACTAGAGTGAACATGTGCCTATCAAATAAAATAAAAGCTAGAATCTTATAGCTTCATTAAAGATGAGACTCTTAAAGCCAATATCACCTTAAGTCGAGAAACACCTGAAGCAATTCGCCAGGAGACAAAAAAAAAAGGTGCCCAGCGAACTGTTACTCTTATCCACGCCCTCAGAGTGTCCCCGGGTATTTAGGGAACACCTAAAATAAAGCGTGGTATTTAGGGAACACCTAAAATAAACCTTTTCTGTTCTCGACAACCATTCCGTTCCGCTCAGAGGACATCTGGACTTTTGAAAGTTTTGTTTTTGTTTCAGGTAAGTAGCGAAAGTAGGACAGGAAGCTGTGAAACACAGGCGAATCACTGTCTAGGAGGGAGGCTAAGGTCACAGAGTGTCACTGACCATCCAGTTACAAGACCACATGGGGCTGGTGCAGAAGGCTGGATGTGAGTGGGAGGGAGGGAGGGAGGGTGAGAAGGGGGTGGCTATGGCAGGTCTGCGCCATTTCAGTCCCCTTTTTAAAAACATTTTACCACTTTCTTCAGAGTTGTGTGGTGTCCACTCCCCCAACCCATCACAGTTTGCTTCTTGAATCAATTAGACACACTCCCCCACTCCCAGTGTTCTTAAGAAGAAAGCCTGCATGGCCTAGGTCAGTAATTAAAAGAAATCAGACAGATATGTATCTCCCTGCACAAAATCTAAATGTGAAATCTTCCACACTGGAGCAGTGAGCCTGATTTCGATCAGGCAGGCCAGAAAGCAGGTGAAACTACCACACACACACACACACACACACACGCAGGAAATAATAAAGTGCCAGGCAAATACTAACGATTAAAAAGGAAATATAAAACAAAAAAAAACAAAAAACGATCGCCTGGTCCACAAGGTGAGCTCCAGGCCAGGACAGCAAGGCAGGTTTTATTACACAGAGAAAAACAAGCATAGAAAAATCCAACATCTTTCTTCATCCAGCACTTGGGAGGCAGAAGTAGGCAGATGTCAGTGAGTTTGAGGCAAGCTTGCCTGCCTGCCTGCCTGCCTGCTCTAACAAAGTGAGCTAGCTTCAGGCCAGGCCAGCCCGGATTGTTACACAAAGAAAATGTGTCTGGAAAACCAGAAAACAAACAAGATTTTTTTTAAAAATCCATCATCTTAAATCCCAGCACTTGGAAAACAGAAATAGGCAGATCTCATTGGGTTTGAGGCCAGCCTGCTCTACACAGTGAGTTCCAGAACACCCTGTGTTGGTTGTTATGCAGTGAAAAATCTGTCTTGAAAAAAAAATCAAAAACATAACAACAACAAAAAAATATCCGGCATGCCTTCATGATTAAAGTTGTACAGCCAAGAGGACTAGAGTGAACATGTGCCTAGCAAATAAAATAAAAGCTAGAATCTTATAGCTTCATTAAAGATGAGACTCTTAAAGCCAATATCACCTTAAGTCGAGAAACACCTGAAGCAATTCGCCAGGAGACAAAAAAAAGGTGCCCAGCGAACTGTTACTCTTATCCACGCCCTCAGAGTGTCCCCGGGTATTTAGGGAACACCTAAAATAAAGCGTGGTATTTAGGGAACTCCTAAAATAAACCTTTTCTGTTCTCGACAACCATTCCGTTCCGCTCAGAGGACATCTGGACTTTTGAAAGTTTTGTTTTTGTTTCAGGTAAGTAGCGAAAGTAGGACAGGAAGCTGTGAAACACAGGCGAATCACTGTCTAGGAGGGAGGCTAAGGTCACAGAGTGTCACTGACCATCCAGTTACAAGACCACATGGGGCTGGTGCAGAAGGCTGGATGTGAGTGGGAGGGAGGGAGGGAGGGTGAGAAGGGGGTGGCTATGGCAGGTCTGTGCCATTTAAGTCTCCCTTTTAAAAATATTTTACCACTTTCTCACGCTTGCTTTTGCCTTTGCTGGTGTGTTTCCGGCTGCCACCGCCAATCACACAGGCCTACCCTACCCCCCAGTTCTCAAACTAAATACTACGGAGTAATTTTACCTTTCAAGTAAATCGATCTGTCTTCTTAAATATTCTTTTACATTTATTATCTTGTTTTTTCTACATTCCAAAATACAAGATTGCCCCTAGGCTAAGGCCTCCCTAGGAAGTCAACTTGGTCTGGTCATCTTGTTGAGGAAGGAGCAAGGTGCACCCCACCCCTCCCCGGTCTAAACAGTCAGTCCTGGCTGTCATGTTACTCACTCTGTAGACCAGGTCATGGAACCCCCTGCCTCTGCCTCCCCGAGTGAGTGCTAGTGAGACTAAATATAGTAGAACCACACTGCCCAGCCTGATTCCACATATGTTTTCATATTTCCTGGGAAATCCCTACCTAGACCAGACCTGCCTGCCATTCACAGACTTCCAAACCTGCCTCTGTCTCCTGAATGATGGGATTAAAGGCGTGTACTACCACACCCAGCTTTCTTTTATTTCTGTGACTCCGGGAAGGTTATTCTCTGCTTCCTGGTTTTTTTTCTATTACTTTATTGTACGTTAAATTTAATTTCCAATTTTATTCGTGTGTGTGTGTGTGTGCGTGTGTGTGTGTGTTGGCTAGTGACCTCACCAAGATGGCAGCAAGCATGGGACACCCTTTTCAAGGTCCTTTTGTTCTCTGTGTTTCCTAGCCTCTAAAGGGCCAGAACTTAAAACCAACTTTCATGTGAACAACTGTGAGGAGGCTCTCATGATTTGGATAGCACAGTCATACATGAAAAGTAAAACACTGTACAGGGTTACCTTCTCTCTGGGTTGAGGGAGGGAGGGAGGAAATGTGGATTTATAGACCAAGGGAAAAGGAAAGAGGAAGAAGGAGAAGGAGGAGGAGGAGGAGAAGAATGCTGGGTGTTGGTGGCACAGGCCTTCAATCACAGCAGCACTGGGGAAGCAGGCAGTCACAAGTGGATCTCTAAGTTTGAAGCCAGCCTGGTCTACAGAGCAAGTTGAAGAACAGGGTCCAAAGCTACAGACAAACCCCTGTCTCAAAATACCTAACATTAATGATAATAACGCTCATGTGATTATTTTATGCATGAGTGTTCTATCCACGTGTATGTCCTTTCACCAGAAGAGGGCACCATACCCCACCATGTGTTTTCTCGAAAAGCTAGAAATTCCACCTCTTTAATGTTTTTCCTGGATCCCGTGCATGCATGTGCATTGGTGAGACAGCGGGCACCTGTATGATACTGAAGCATGAGGTGGGGGCATAGGCATCCAAGCACTGTGTGGAAACTCCATGCCATTCAGGTCCATTTTATTTTATTCATTGAAAAAGGAAAGGAAGGAGAGAAGGAAAGAAGGAAGGAAGGAAGGAAGGAAGGAACGAACGAAGGAAGACTCACTTTGCAATCAGTATCTGGGATTTTTCTCCTGCTGTTGCCCTAAGTCCCAACAACCTCCAGAATTCTCTTTGTTCTGTGTATGCACCAACTGCTAGACTAGCTCAGCTTTCCAACCCAACACCAGAAGCTTCATCCATTGCCCAGGCCAGGTTCCGTTAGTTTTTTTTTCTCATTACTTTTTGCTGTTTTTCTTCATTAATGACAAGTTTGAACCCTGTCTCATGGTGTCTTTCCTTCATGCAATGGTTTTCTTAAGTTGCAACAGCAGGGGCACAGTTTTCTCAGCCCTTGATGATTCCTAGATGAAAACTTAGAACCTGTACCGCTGTATACGTGTTTGACATGAAAGAGAGCCAGGACAAACTACAGAACTACATAGAGAAATCTTGTCTCAGATAAACAAGAAATCACATTAAAATGTTGAGCTAACCAAGTTTTAAAAAGAAAAAGAAAGGCTACAGAAAGGATACCTCTGGTTAGAGATTTTTAAATGCTGTTTGGCCGGGCAGTGGTGGTACATGCCTTTAATCCCAGCACTCGGGAGGCAGAGGCAGGGGATCTCTGTGATTTCGAGCCCAAGCCTGGTCTACCGAGCGAGTTCCAGGACAGGCTCCAAAACAATACAGAGAAACCTGTCTCAAAAAACAAAAAACAAAAAATAAATAAATAAATAAAAATGCTGTTTGACCATTTGACCGGTGGGTGATAGCAAGCACCTTTAAGCCAGAGCTCTGTGACTTTGAGGGCAGCCTGCACTACAGAGTAAGTTCCAGGACACAGAGAAATCTTCTCTCTCTCAGAAAAAATAACAAAAAAAGCAAAAAATCAGTTTTGAGCAGGGAGTTTTCACACACACACACACACACACACCAATTTCCCCCAAAAATTCCAGTGCACCACTGTCTAATTTGGAGGAACAATGCAATTTTCTTTGGTGTTATTGACAGTTGTTAACAAGGAGAAAGTGACTGCCTTTCTTTCACCATTCATTCTCTCTTTCCCCACCATGATAATCCCAATACCACATGTTTGGGTAAGTGCAAATTGCTGTACTACATTCATGCCACCAACCACCCCTCCTGTTGGCTAAGACTTTTTCACCTGACAGACAGACTGGAACAAAATGGCATCAGAGTTGTGTGGTGTCCCCTCCCCCAACCCACCTCACTTTGCTTCTTTCTTGAATCAATTAGACACCCCTCCCCCACTCCCTGTGTGCTAAAGAAAAAAGCCTCAGCCAGGCAAATACTAACAATCAAAAAGGAAATATGAAAAAAAAATCGCCTGGTCCACAAGGTGAGCTCCAGGCCAGGACAGCTAGGCAGGAGTTTTTACACAGAGGAAAAACATGGAAAAACAGAAAACAGACAAGCATTAAAAAAAAACCCAACATCTTTCTTCATCTCAGCACTTGGGAGGCAGAAGTAGGCAGATGCCAGTGAGTTTGAGGCCAGCCTGCCTGCTCCAAAAAACTGAGCTAGCTCCAGCCAGGATTGTTACACAAAGAAAATGTGCCTGGAAAACCAGAAAACAAACAAGAACTTTTTTAAAAATCCATCATCTTAAATCCCAGCACTTGGAAAACAGAAGTAGGCAGATCTCAGTGGGTTTGAGGCCAGCCTGCTCTACACAGTGAGTTCCAGGACACCCTGGGTTGGTTGTTATGCAGTGAAGATCTGTCTTGAAAAAAAAATTCAAAAACATAACAACAAAAAATTTCCACCAACGAGCGACTGACAGTCATCCATAACTCTAATTTCGGCAGACTCACTCCCTTCTTCTGATGTGCAAAGGTACCAGGCACCAGAGAGAGAGAGAGACAGAGAGACAGAGAGAGAGTTAGGACACACAAACTTCCTAGGTCAAATTTTTTTTAGTCACTATCTGTGTGGGAGGCTGGAAAATTTATTAAAAAAGGAAAGGAAGGAGAGAAGGAAAGAAGGAAGGAAGGAAGGAAGCAAGCAAGCAAGCAAGGAAGACTCACATTGCAATCAGTATCTGGGATACTTCTCCTGCTGCCCCCAAGTCCCAACAACCTCCAGAATTCTCTTTGTTCTGTGTATGCACCCACTGCTAGACTAGCTCAGCTTTCCAACCCAACACGAGAAGCTTCATCCCATGCCCAGGCCAGGTTCCCTTAGTTTTTATTCTCATTACTTTTTGCTGTTTTTCTTCATTAATGACAAGTTTGAACCCTGTCTCGTGGTGTCTTTCCTTCATGCACTGGTTTTCTTAAGTTGCAACAGCAGGGGCACAGTTTTTCTCAGCCCTTGATGATTCCTAGATGAAAACTTAGAACCTGTACCGCTGTATACGTGTTTCCCAGGGAACCTGTGCGGGCAGTGGCTCTACACATTTCCTGTACCTTGACTGTGGAAAGGCACCCGTTTTTGTTCATGGAGAAGTGAACTCTAACTCTAACCAATCCCCAGTCTGCAAAGAGGAGGGTCAACAATATCCCACATGTACAAGCGAGGACTTCCTTTGATTTGTCCTCACACAGAGAAGATGCACTGATTTGCAAAAGGAAGACTTATTAGCTTAAGCACTTTTAATTTAAAACTTCCTAGTAGGTTATCATATCAGACTAGAATCATGTCTGTTGTGCTTTTGCCAAATCTATGTGTTAGTTTTCCTTTAAAGCCTTTCTTCCAACTGCCATAATGCAAGTTGTGATTTGCAAGGGGGCCTCAAATTCAATTATGCACTCAATATGAAAAGGTGTTTTGTTTTGTTACTTTTTGCTTTTTTGTATGTATGTTTATTTGCTTTTTTTGTTTTGTTTTGTTTTGTTTTGTTTTTTGAGACAGTGTCTCTCTGTGGCTTTGGAGGCTGTCCTGGTACTAGATCTTGTAGACCAGGAGGCTGGGTCTGGAACTCACAGAGATCCGCCTGCCTCTGCCTCCCGACTGCTGGGATTAAAGGCGTGTACCACCACCGCCCTCCCTGCTGAAAATTATGGCTTCAGATAAACATTTTTATAGTTCTGATTTGTGTTAATAAAGAGAGAAGCCAGAGGTCTCTTTATAAGACTACAAGAAGGCACTCACTTTTGGGACATTTGTCCCTGTACTTATACCAGAACAAGATACTCAAAACCAAGTGAGCTACAGGACACTCAAGGTCACCTGTGGAGCTTCCATTAACATATGACTGGAGCCTCAAGGTCCGAGATACATTCCTCAACGCCCAATCTCAAAACCACACCCCAGCTCCCAAGCCTCTCTTTGCCAATCGAATCCCACTCACAACGGTACAGTCTTAAAAGGTATCAACTAGTCACTCATTTCCATACTGACTGACAGCACCTTGCACATTACAGTGCTCCCCGTAGCTGTGCATGTGTGCATGTTGTGTCTGTGTGTGTGTGTGTGTGTGTGTGTCTATGTCTGTGTCTGTGTGCAAGTCCCATCCCTGCATCTGTCTGTCCACAGTTCAACCAGCACTGAAGGATGATAACAAACATCATCAACTATAATGCCAGGAACTAGCAGGGCTAACCAACCAAACAAACAAACATACAAGGTAGAAGAAAGGAAGGAAGAAAGAGAGAGAGAGAGAGAGAGAGAGAGAGAGAGAGAGAGAGAGAGAAGTTTAAATTTTCTGAGAGGTGGGTGCTTTTCATCCCAACACTTGGGAGGCAGAGGCCTGCTGGTCTCTCAGAGTTAGAGACCATCCTGGTTTATGTAGTAACAGGACAGCCAGGATGATACAAGTAGACCCTGTCTCTCTCTCCGAAAACCAAAACCAAAACACAAAACAACAAGAAAAACTATATAATTAAATACAAAGTCATAAACACACTATAATCTACTTGCAACCAAACAAATAAACAAAAACAGTGCTGGGAATCTGAATTATGAGGGAAGGAGTAAGCTCTGCCTGCCTGGGCTTCAGGCCAGGTCACTTTTATATTTTATTTGAGACAGTGTTTCTCAATGTGTAGAAAAGTCTTACTGTCCAGGAATACTTTCCGTGTGCCAGGCCAAATGAGAGAGAGAGAGAGAGACAGAGACAGAGACAGAGACAGAGACAGAGACAGAGACAGAGAGACAGAGAGACAGAGAGAGAGAGAGAGTGAATAGAAAGCACTCTGCAACTACTACTCCTGGCACACAGTAAAATCAGTCATATGAGGAAATTTACACCTCTAGTGCCCACCTTTAAAAATAATCTAAGAGATTATTGGTGGTGCACACCTTTACTTCCAGCACTCGGGAGGCGGAGGCAGGTGTATCTAACAAGAGTTATTTCTGGGACAGCCTCCAAAACCACAGAGAAACCCTGCCTTAAAAAAAATTTCTAAGAGCTCAGATCCTAAAGCAACCTAGATGCCCCACAACTGAAGAGTGGATAGAGAAAATGTGGTACATTTACACAATGGATGGCACTAGAAGAAACCATCCCGAGTGAGGAAACCCAGTATCAAAAAAGACAAACATGGTATGTACTCACTCATATATGGATTTGAGATATGGATCAGGGGAGTGTCAGCATACAACCCCAGTGCCTTTGAGTCTGCGAAACAGGGAGGTTTCCAAGAGCTATGCATTATACCCCAGAGAAGTGGAATGAGGTGAGATCTCCTGAGCAGATTGGGAACATCGGGGGAAGGGAGAGTGATCCAGAAAAAAGAGAGGGGAGAAGAAGTTATGGTGGACCTATCTGGCAGGTACAGTCGAGGCTAAGAATAGAGGAGAGCAGGACGACAGATACCATAATAGACTACATTAATAGCCCTTCCCTGATGATAAGGTCGATGACTACCTTATATGCCATCCTAGAACCTTCATCCAGAAACAGAGACAGAGAGACAGATACCCACAGCTAAACACTGAACTGAACTCCTGGAACCTAGTGACAGAGATGGAGGAGCGGTGAGTAGAGCGGTCAAGACCATGATGATGAAACCCACAAAGACAGCTCTTGAATCCCAGACTGATGGATGAGAGGCCAACAGGGGACGGATCCAGACTCCATGGATGCAGTTTCAGGGAGGAGGCCACAGAAACCACTGGGGCCTTGGGTAGTAGATCAGTCTTTACCATGGTTTATGAATGAGCTTTGGGAGCCTGTTCCAAATAGAGGGATGCTGCCTCAGGCTGGACACAAGGGGATGGGCCTAGGACCTGCCCTGAATGAAATGACAGAATTTAGAGATCCCTCCCAAGGAGGGCCTCGCCCTCCCTGGTATGTGGGTACACCAGAGCCCATGGTAGTGGAGATAAAATAACTCATTCATCAGTGTGTGAGGAATGAGAGAAAACAAAACTAGAATTAATGAATGTGTGTGTGTGTGTGTGTGTGTGACAGAGAGAGGACAGAGAGAGAGACAGAGAGAGACAGAGAGAGAGAGAGAGAGAGAGAGAGAGAGAGAGAGACAGACAGACAGACAGAGACAGAGAGAGAGAGAGAGAGAGAGAGAGAGATTCCCTCAAGAAAATTAAATCACTACACAAACCCTAGCACACAGTGAAATCATTCCTATGAGGAAATTTATTACAACACTCATTGCCCTCCTTAAAAATATCTAAGAGCTCAAATAAAATTAAAAAATTAAAAGTAAAAAAATCAAACACAAACCAACCAGATGACATTTCATAACATCATCAAAGCTGAAATATCAAAAAAGCAGAAATCTAACATGCCTTGGTGATGAAAGTTCTATGGTCAGTAGCACTAGAGTGGCACATGACATGCAGTTCAGCAGCAGATGAACAGGTCCCTTTTCTCCAGGCCACATTTAAATTTTTTAAATTTAAAATTTTTAAAGTTTTGTCTAAGTGAGTGTCTGTCCCTGAGGATTCTGCAACACCTAAAAGCTGCTGCTAGGTGGTTTTGTTTGTTTGTTTGTTTGTTTGTTTGTTGTTTGTTTGTTTTGTTTTGTTTTGCTTGTTGGGGTTCATCTTACTTGTGGATCCCTGGGGAATTCCCTAATGCCAGATTTTTCCTTAAACCCACAATGGCTCCCTCTATTAAGGTATCCTTGGTCTCCTTCTCTGTTCATGCCCTACTTCATCCTTCCTGATCCTGTGCATGTTCTCTTCCCCCCATCCTCCACTTTTCCCTCAACTATCCTGCCCCCCCTGTACTCCCAATTTATTCAGGAGGTCTCCCTTTCCAATTCTGTCGGGAGGGAGGGATGGAGGGAGGGAGGGAGGGAGGGGACAGACAGACAGCTTGATGTTTGGAAGGATTTGTTTTGGTTTCAGGTAAGTAGGAGGCACCTCAGACATAACATGGAATATAGTGTATTTCCAGGTCCTCCTGTCTGCCGTGTCTCTCGTTTTTGTGGGTTCATGTTCCACCATCCACATGGTAGCCAACACGCAGCTGGCAGCCATTCCATGACTCTAAATTCAGCAGACCCACCCCTTTCTTCTGACTTCCTAAGGCATCGGGCACTCTCTTGCAGGGTTCCTTCACAGCCAGACGGATGGGTGGGCAGGCGGGTAGGTGGGCAGGCAGGCAGGCAGGCAGGCAGGCAGGCAAGCAGACATGTGTGCTTGGGTGGTGACAGGCATGTGTGTTCATTGTGCTCTCATCCTTGATGATGTACCAAAGGCACCATCATAGTGGATTGGACTCAGGAGCCCTCCCCTAGAACACCAGTGTACCATCTCACAGGCTCCCAGCAGCTCCCTCGCCCAAGTCTTCTGCGGTGTGTGTGTGTGTGTGTGTGTGTGTGTGTGTGTGTAACTGGTTTCCTTATCTTATAAATTCAGTTTAATTTAAAATTCTGTTCATGTGTTTCTTTCTACCACCGTGTGTGTTCAAATTCTTCTGGATAAGGAAGGTGTGGCTGGTTCACCAAGGTGGAAGCAACCATGTGCAAACTCCAGGAGGATAAAACAGGATGGCAGCACCAGTTTAATAACACGTATTCCCACTGATCCCACACACCCGCTGAACCCAAAATTGATCTCTCCTTTTAAAATTAGACCAGAGGCAGGTGGATCTCTGTCTGTGAGTTGGAGGTCAGCCTGGTCCTCAAAGTGAGTTCCAGCACAGCCAGAACTGTTACACACGGAAACCCTGTCTGAAAACATTCACAAAGCAACAAACCACAAGCATTTGTGTGCTGGGCGGTTGTGGCTCACACCTTTAATACCATCACTTGGAAGGCAGGGGCAGTCTGCTCTAGATCCACGATAGCCTCCAAAGCTACAGAGAAATCCAGAAAAAAAGAAAAATTGACCAGGCCTCTGAGATGATCTGTTTCATTTCCCCCTCCCCCTTAATATTCTCTTTGTGTCATGATACAGCCACCCCTGAGTTCTTTTCAATGTCTGTGGCCCAGTGTATTAGGTTGAGTTTTTTTTATTTTGTTTGTTTGTTGGCAGGCAGTCAGGCAGGGACTGGTGGCTGGGGACACGGAGGGGTGTGGGCGGGGATTTGAGGGAGCTCCAATGAAATTAAAAGTCAATAAACAATGGAAAGTTTCATTTATTTATTTATTTATTTATTTATTTATTCATCCATTCATTCATTTATCGGTCCATCCATTTATTCACTTGTTTACAGCCAATGAGGGCTCTCTAAACAAAATGATTCTTTATGGGAAAAATAAAATCCCCGAAACCAGGGGAACAGGAATTCCACTGTGCCCTCCTAAGGAAGGAACACCAAGAACAGGAATACTAGTAGGGGAGCTAGTAGGGCAGAGATGGCAGTGTCATTAAGCACCTGCTTCCCCCAGACAGGTCAGGCATTTTGTGTAAGGGAGGGCCTCCTCCACTCATTCTCTTGGAAGGAACTCAATGGCCTTCACATTAACATATGACTGGTCTGGCCTGGAAGTGTTGGTGCACGCCTTTAATCCCAGTGCTCAGCTCACTTTATCAGTGAGCCAGAGGGGCCATCTTGGTCAAAATCGAGTCTCAAAAAAATTTTTTTTTCAAAAATCAAAACAAACAACAGCCTATCGATGGCTGGTGCCTGTCATAAGACCCACCCACCCAGAGTTCGTATTCCCCTCGTCTCCCGTTTAATCCTAGGTGCAACTATATTTTCTCAATGAAATGCTCCTGGGAGAATGGATCCTCAGATCATGGCAGTCTCCACACAGCCGCTCAGGACCTGTATCGCCTGAGTGAAGCAGGAGTCTTCCTTTTTATGTTGGGGTGATGAAGTTTCTTCTTCTTCTTCTTTTGCATGTCACAGACAGACAGGCAGGTGGATCTCTGATTAAACACAAGAAAAGAAATTGGTTAATGTGAGTAGTTTTAGGGAACAATAAAATGGTGCTTGCTTTCTAGTAGTAGTAGTAGTAGTAGTAGTAGTAGTAGTAGCAGCAGCTCACCAGTGATTTCTGTGTGTGCACAGCAGGAGTGACTTGGAGGCCAGCGTGTTCTTCTCAGAAAGATGTTTCCAGGGCTAGAGAGAGAGAAACAAAAACAATGAAGACATACATATTGCAAACGGACGGACTGACGACCCACCAACACCAGACAGACAGACAGACAGACAGACAGACAGACAGACAGACAGGCAGGCAGATCTGATCAACCATATCCCAGGAAACAACCCCAAATTAAGAAAATCGATCTGAAATCCCAAATATTAAAAATCCACTTAAAAACAAACAATCAGCAGCAACAACAAACCCATGGTGTTAGTGTTGGAGGGAACCTGTCTCTAACAAATGAGCAAATGATAAAAGCAAAAAATAAAGAATAATAATAATAATAAGGAAGGACAGAAAATCCTGACTTCAAATCAATGTCCTAGGATCTACTGCCCTCTGCTGATATAGAGGTGTACATGCGCATACACGCTCTCTCTCTCTCTCTCTCTCTCTCTCTCTCTCTCTCACACACACACACACACACAAATAAATAAATAACAAGTAGGTAGGGAGGTAAATAAATGTATAGACAAACAGGACTATTAAGTAAATAAATAATTAGTTAATGAAATAAGGATGCACAGATAAAATAAACGAATAAGTAGATACAGAGAGAGAGAGAGAGAGAGAGAGAGAGAGAGAGAGAGAGAGAGACAGATCTAATGCGCTCTGCTGGTATAGAAGTGTACGTGTGGACTCACAAATAAATAAAGAAATGAATAAATAAATAAATGGATGAACAATTAATTTGTAAATGAAATAAGTAAAGGATGCACAGATAAATGGGTGAATAGGTACATACATGGATAGACAGAGAAACAGAGAGGATCTACCGCCATCTGCTGGTATAGAAGTGTACATGCACACATACAAATAATAAAAAATAATTAACTGGTAGGTAAATAAAATAAGTGGATGCTCTCTCTCTCTCTCTCACACACACACACAGAAAAAGAAAAAAACTCAGATAATAAACAAATTAAATAGATAAATGGATAGATAAATAATAAATAAGTAAACAAACAAACAAACAAACAAATAAATAAATAAATAAATAAATAAATGAATAAATACTCCGCTCAATGAAGGAGGAGGTAACAAATAAGTCCATAGATACACATACAGGTAAGTACTTACTTCGCTTTGTCGACCTCGATGTTGACTTTTATAATATAGAAGTGTACATGCGGACTCACAAATAAATAAATAAATAAATAAATAAATAAATAAATAATTTGTTAATGAAACAAGTAAAGGATGCACAGATAAATGGGTGAATAAGTAGATACATAGATAGAGAAACAGAGGATCTACCGCCATCTGCTGGTATAGAAGTGTACATGCACGCACACACACACAACACAAATAATAAAAAGTAAATAATTAACAGGTAGGTAGGTAGGTAAATAAAATAAGTAGATGATCTCTGTCACACACACAGAAAAAAGAAAAAACTCAGATAATAAACAATTTAAATAGATGAATAAATCAATAATTCGACCAATGAAGGAGCAGGTAATGAATAAGCCCATAGATGGATGTACCAAAAATAGGGACAACTGGTCGACCTCGATGTGGACTTTTATAATACTTAAAAAAAAAAAAACCTCATTAGGACAACTGGTCGACCCTCATTCATTCAGACAACTGGTCGACCCCCAAACATTTGGGGAGGGGAGGAAAAATAAAAACAGAAAATAAGAGAACTGGTCGACCTTTATATATTAAAAAAAAAAAAGTCCAACTGGACATCTGGTCGACCCGCCCTCGGGACACTTCCCAAAAACCGGGGGAGGTCGGGTCGGGACATCTGGTCGACCCGCTACCCCGACGGGAGGGAAAGAAGGAGGCCCCGCCCCTCGGGAGTACTGGTCTACCCCGGCTCTTTGGGAGAAAGAGCGGAGAGGGGGTGGGGAAAAAAGGAGACGCCGGCCCTCCCCGCCTCTTCCCACACGCACCGCGGCGCCACGGCGCGAGGGGAATCGGCGAGGCGGTCTCGGCGCCCGCGGACGAGAGACACACCCCCGTCTCCCTCCTCCCCGACACCTTGCAGGAGGCCCGGCCCGCTGCGGGACAGGCTCACGCACAGCGCCGAGACCCCACCCAAGCTGGCCCGGCCACCACACACACACACCCCAGCTTGGCCAAGGCCGGGATGGAGGCGGCGGCAACGGGCCTGGAGGCTTCGGGGCCAAGGCGCAGGCATCGCTCGGAGGAGGTGCGGAAATTGTGAAACTACGCGCTTAACTCCATGAAAACTAATGATACATAACTGTTTGTGTATCTACCTGCTTAACTTCATGAAAACTAATGATATAACACTGGTTGTGAAACTACTTGCTTAACTTCATGAAAAGTATCGATACAATACTGTTTGTGAAACAACATGCTTAACTTGAAGAAAACTAACGATACCAATCTGTTTGAGACTCTACATGCTTATGTTCATGAAAACTAATGATACAACATTGTTTGTGAAACTACACGCTTAACTCCATGAAAAATAACGATACAACACTGTTTGTGTAACTACTTGCTTAATTTCATGAAACCTTACGATATAACACTGGTGCTGAAAATACTTGCTTAACTTCATGAAAACTATCGATACAATACTGTTTGAGAAGCAACATGCTTAACGTGATGAAAACTAACGATTCCAAACTGTTTGAGACTCTACATGCTTATGTTCATGAAAACTAACGATACAACATTGTTTGTGAAACTACACGCTTAACTTCATGAAAATTCACAATACAAAACTGGTTGTGAAACTACTTGCTTAACTTCATGAAAACTATCGATACAATACTGTTTGAGAAGCAACATGCTTAACGTGATGAAAACTAACGATTCCAAACTGTTTGAGACTCTACATGCTTATGTTCATGAAAACAAGCGATACAACATTGTTTGTGAAACTACACGCTTAACTCCATGAAAACTAACGATACAACACTGTTTGTGTAACTACTTGCTTAACTTCATGAAAAATACGAATACAACACTGTGTGAGAAACTACATGCTTAATTTCATGAAAACTAATGATATAACACTGGTTGTGAAACTACTTGCTTAACTTCATGAAAACTATCGATACAATACTGTTTGAGAAACAACATGCTTAACTTGATGAAAACTAACGATACCAAACTGTTTGAGACTCTACATGCTTATGTTCATGAAAACTAACGATACAACATTGTTTGTGAAACTACACGCTTAACTTCATGAAAATTCACAATACAACACTGTGTGAGAAACTAAAAGCTAAACTTCATGAAAACTAACGATACAACACTGGTTGTGAGAATCTGCTTGCTAAACTTCATGAAAAATATCGATACAATACTGTTTGAGAAACAACATGCTTAACTTGGTCAAAATTAACGATAACAAACTCTTTGAGACTCTAAATGCTTATGTTCATGAAAACTAACGATACAACATTGTTTGTGTAGCTACTTGCTTAACTTCATTAAAAATACACATACAACACTGTGTGAGAAACTACATGCTTAATTTCATGAAAACTAACGATACAACACTGTGTGAGAAACTACATGCTTAATTTCATGACAACTATACGATACCAAACTGTTTGAGACTCTACATGCTTATGTTCATGAAAATTAACGATACAACATTGTTTGTGTAGCTACTTGCTTAACTTCATTAAAAATACACATACAACACTGTGTGAGAAACTACATGCTTAATTTCATGAAAACTAACGATACAACACTGTGTGAGAAACTACATGCTTAATTTCATGACAACTTACGATACCAAACTGTTTGAGACTCTACATGCTTATGTTCATGAAAATTAACGATACAACATTGTTTGTGTAGCTACTTGCTTAACTTCATTAAAAATACACATACAACACTGCGTGAGAAACTACATGCTTAATTTCATGAAAACTTATGATACCAAACTGTTTGAGACTCTACATGCTTATGTTCATGAAAACTAATGATACTACATTTTTTGTGAAACTGCCCGCTTAACTCCATGAAAACTAACGATACAACACTGTTTGAGTAACTTCTTGCTTAACTTCATGAAAACTAACGATATAACACTGATTGTGAAAATACTTGCTTAAATTCATGAACACTATCGATACAATTGTGTTTGAGAAACAACTTGCTTAACTTGATGAAAACTAACGATACAAAACAGTTTGAGACTCTACATGCTTATGTTCATGAAAACTAACGATACTACATTTTTTGTAAAACTGCGCGCTTAACTCCATGAAAACTAACGATAAAACACTGTAATTACTTGCTTAATTTCATGAAACCTTACGATATAACACTGGTTGTGAAACTACTTGCTTAACTTCATACACACTATCGATACAATAGTGTTTCAGAAACAAATTGCTTAAATTGATGAAAACTAACGATACCAAACTGGTTGAGACTCTACATGCTTATGTTCATGAAAACTAACGATACAACATTGTTTGTGAAACTACACGCTTACCTTCATGAAAATTCATAATAAAAAACTGTTGAGAAACTACAAGCTAAACTTCAGGAAAACTAACGATACAACACTGTTTGAGAATCTGCTTGCTTAACTTCATGAAAAATATCGATACAATACTTTTTGAGAAACAACATGCTTAACTTGGTCAAAACTAACGATACCAAACTGTTAGAGACTCTACATGCTTATGTTCATGAAAATTAACGATACAACATTGTTTGTGTAACTACTTGCTTAACTTCATTAAAAATACACATACAACACCGTGTAAGAAACTACATGCTTAATTTCATGAAAACTAACGATACAACACTGTGTGAGAAACTACATGCTTAATTTCATGACAACTCACGATACCAAACTGTTTGAACTCTACATGCTTATGTTCATGAAAAATAATGATACAACATTGTTTGTGAAACTACACGCTTAACTCCATGAAAACTAACGATACAACACAGTTTGTGTAACTACTTTCTTAAGTTCATGAAAACTACCGATGCAACTCTGTGTGAGAAACTACATGCTTAATTTCATGAAAACTAACGATATAACAGTGGTTGTGAAACTACTTGCTTAACTTCATGAAAACTATCGATACAATACTGTTTGAGAAAAAACATGCTTAACTTGATGAAAACTAACGAAACCAAACTGTTTGAGGCTCTACATGCTTATGTTCATGAAAACTAACTATACAACATTGTTAGTGAAACTGCACGCTTAACTCCATGAAAACTAACGATACAACACTGTTTGTGTAACTACTTGCTTAACTTCATGAAAACTACCAATACAACACTGTGTGAGAAACTACATGCTTAATTTCACGAAAACTTACGATACCAAACTGTTTGAACTCTACATGCTTATGATCATGAAAACTAACGATACATCATTGTTTCTGAAACTACACGCTTAACCCCATGAAAAGTAACGATACAACACAGTTTGTGTAACTACTTGCTTAACTTCATGAAAACTACCGATACAACACTGTGTGGGAAACTACATGCTTAATTTCATGAAAACTAACGATATAACACTGGTTGTGAAACTACCTTCTTACCTTCATGAAAACTATCGATACAATACTGTTTGAAAAACAACATGCTTAACTTGAGGAAAACTAAGGATACCAAACTCTTTGAGACTCTACATGCTTATGTTCATGAAAACTAACGATACAACTTTGTTTGTGACACTACTTGCTGAACTTCATGAAAACTATCGATGCAATAGTGTTCAGCTAGTTAAGCATGTTGTTCCTCAAACACTATTGTATCGATCAGGAACACTAACGATACAACACTGTTTGTGTAACTACTTGCTTAACTTCATGAAAAATACACATACAACACTGTGTGAGAAACTACATGCTTAATTTCGTGAAAACTAACGATACAACACTGTGTGAGAAACTACATGCTTATTTTCATGAAAAATTACGATACCAAACTGTTTGAGACTCTACAAGCTTAAGTTCATGAAAACTAACGATACAACATTGTTTGTGAAAGTACGCGCTTAACTCCATGAAAACTAACGATACAACACTGTTTGTGTAACTACTTGCTTAACTTCATGAAAACTACCAATACAACACTGTGTGAGAAACTACATGCTTAATTTCATGAAAACTTACGATATAACACTGGCGGTGAAACTACTTACTTAACTTCATTAAAACTATCGATACAATACTGTATGAGAAACAACATGCTTAACTTGATAAAAACTAACGATACCAAACTGTTTGAGACTCTACATGCTTATGTTCATGAAAACTAACGATACAACACTGTTTGAGATTCTGCTTGCTTAACCTCATGAAAACTATCGATACCATACTGTTTGAGAAACAACATGCTTAACTTGATGAAAACTAACGATACCAAACTGTTTGAGACTCTACATGCTTATGTTCATGAAAACTAACGATACAACACTGTTTGAGTAACTACTGGCTTAACTTCATGAAAAATACACATACAACACTTTGTGAGAAAGTACATGCTTAATTTCATGAAAACTTATGATACCAAACTGTTTGAGACTCTACATGCTTATGTTCATGAAAACTAACGATACAACACAGTTTGTGTAACTACTTTCTTAACTTCATGAAAACTACCGATACAGCTCTGTGTGAGAAACTACATGCTTAATTTCATGAAAACTAACGATATAACACTGGTTGTGAAACTACTTGCTTAACTTCATGAAAACTGTCGATACAATACTGTTTGAGAAACAACATGCTTAACTGGATGTAAACTAACGATACAAACTGTTTCAGACTCTACATGCTTATGTTGATGAAAACTAACTATACCACATTGTTTGTGAAACTACACGCTTAACTCCATGAAAACTAACGATACAACACTGTACGTGTATCTACTTGCTTAACTTCATGAAAACTAACAATACTACTGTGGGTGAGAAACTACATGCTTAATTTCATGAAAACTAACGATATAACACTGGTTGTGAAACTACTTGCTTAACTTCATGAAAATTGTCGATACAATACTGTTTGAGAAACAACAGGCTTAACTTTGTGAAAACTAACGATACCAAACTGTTTGAGACTCTACATGCTTATGATCATGAAAACTAACGATACAACATTGTTTGTGTAACTACTTCCTTAACTTCATGAAAAGTACACAAACAACACTGTGTGAGAAACTACATGCTTAATTTCATGAAAAATACCGATACAACACTGTGTGAGAAACTACATTCTTAATTTCATGAAAACTAACGATATAACACTGGTTGTGAAAATACTTGCTTAACTTCATGAAAACTATGCATACAATACTTTTGGGAAACAACTTGCTTAACTTGATGAAAACTAACGATAACAAACTTTTTGAGACTCTACATGCTTATGTTCATGAAAACAAATGATACAGCATTGTTTGTGTAACTACTTGCTTAACTTCATGAAAAATCACATACAACACTTTGAAAAACTACATGCTTAATTTCATGAAAACTTACGATACAAAACTTTGTGAGAAACTACGTGCTTAATTTCATGAAAAATTACTATACCAAACTGTTTGAGACTCTACATACTTATGTTCAAGAAAACTAACGATACAACATTGTTTGTGAAAATACGCGCTTAACTCCATGAAAACTAACGATACAACACTGTTTGTGTACCTACTTGCTTAACTTCATGAAAACTACCGATACAACTCTGTGTGAGAAACTACATGCTTAGTTTCATGAAAACTAACGATATAACACTGGTTGTGAAACTACTTGCTTAACTTCATGAAAACTATCGATACAATACTGTTTGAGAAACAACATGCTTAACTTGATGAAAACTAACGATACCAAACTCTTTCAGGCTCTACATGCTTATGTTCATGAAAACTAACTATACATCACTGTTTTTGAAACTACATGCTTAACTCCATGAAAACTAGCGATACAACACTGTTTGTGTAACTACTTGCTTAACATCATGAAACTACCAATACAACACTGTATGAGAAACTACATGGATAATTTCATGAAAACTAACGATATAACACTGGTTGTGAAACTACTTACTTAACTTCATGAAAACTATCGATACAATACTGTTTGAGAAACAACATCCTTAAATTGAAGAAAACTAACGATACCAAACTGTTTGAGATTCTACACGCTTATATTCATGAAAACTAACGATACTACATTTTTTGTGTAACTACATGCTTAACTTCATGAAAAATACACATACAACACTGTGTGAGAAACTACATGCTTATTTTCATGAAAACTTACGATACCAAACTGTGAGACTGTACATGCTTATGTTCATGAAAACTAACGATACAACATTGTTTGTGAAACTGCGCTTAACTCCATGAAAACTAACGATACAACACAGTTTGTGTAACTACTTGCTTAAATTCATGAAAACTAACCAATACAACCCTGTGTGAGAAACTACATGCTTAATTTCACGAAAACTAACGATATAACACTGGTTGTCAAACTACTTGCTTAACTTCATGAAATCTATCGATACAATACTGTTTGAGAAACAACATGCTTAACTTGATGAAAACCAACGATACCAAACTGTTTGAGACTCTACATGCTTATGTTCATGAAAACTAACGATAGAATATTGTTTGTGTAACTACTTGCTTAACTTCATGAAAAATACACATACAACACTGTGTGAGAAACTACAGGCTTAATTTCATGAAAACTAACGAAATAACATTGTATATAGAAACTACATGCTTAATTCCATGAAAACTTACGATACTAAACAGTTTGAGACTCTACATGCTTATTTTCATGAAAACTAACGATACAACATTGTTTGTGAAACTACACGCTTAACTCCATGTAAACTAACGATACAACACTGTTTGTGTAACTACTGGCTTAACTTCTTGAAAAATACAGATACAACACTGTGTGAGAAACTACATGCTTAATTTCAAGAAAACTAACGATATAACACTGGTTGTGAAACTACTTGCTTACCTTCATGAAAACTATCGATACAATACTGTTTGAGAAACAACATGCTTAACTTGATGAAAACTAACGATACCAAACTGTTTCAGACACTACATGCTTATGTTCATGAAAACTAACTATACAACATTGTTTGTGAAACTACACGCTTAACTCCATGAAAACTAACGATACAATACATGTTTGTGTAACTACTTGCTTAACTTCATGAAAACTACAGATACAACACTGTGTGAGAAACTACATGCTTAATTTCATGAAAACTAACTAAATAACACTGTTTGTGAAACTACCTGCTTACCTTCATGAAAACTATGGATAAAATACTGTTTGAGAAACAACATGCTTAACTTCATGAAAACTAAAGATACCAAACTGTTTGAGACTCTACATGTTTATGTTCATGAAAATAAACGATACAACACTGTTTGAGAATCCGCTGGCTTAACTTCATGAAAACTATCGATACAATACTGTTTGAGAAACAACATGCTTAACTTGATGAAAACTAACGATACCAAACTGTTTGAGACTCTACATGCTTATGTTCATGAAAACTAACGATACAACATTGTTTGTGAAACTACATGCTTAACTCCATGAAAACTAACGATACAACACTGTTTGTGAAACTACACGCTTAACTTCATGACAAATACACATACAACACTGTGTGAGAAACTACATGCTTCATTTCATGAAAACTAACGATAAAACACTTTATGAGAAACTACGTGCTTAATTTCATGAAAACTTAAGTTACCAAACTGTTTGAGACTCTACATGCTTTTGTTCATTAAAACTTACGATACAACATTGTTTGTGAAACTACACGCTTAACTCCATGAAAACTAACGATACAACACTGTTTGTGTAACTACTTGCTTAACTTCATGAAAAATACACATACAACACTGTGTGAGAAACTACATGCTTAATTTCATGAAAACTAACTAAATAACACTGTTTGTGAAACTACCTGCTTACCTTCATGAAAACTATGGATAAAATACTGTTTGAGAAACAACATGCTTAACTTCATGAAAACTAAAGATACCAAACTGTTTGAGACTCTACATGTTTATGTTCATGAAAATAAACGATACAACACTGTTTGAGAATCCGCTGGCTTAACTTCATGAAAACTATCGATACAATACTGTTTGAGAAACAACATGCTTAACTTGATGAAAACTAACGATACCAAACTGTTTGAGACTCTAAATGCTTATGTTCATGAAAACTAACGATACAACATTGTTTGTGAAACTACACGCTTAACTCCATGAAAACTAACGATACAACACTGTTTGTGTAACTACTTGCTTAACATCATGAAACTACCGATACAACACTGTGTGAGAAACTACATGCTTAATTTCATGAAAACTAACGATATAACACTGGTTGTGAAACTACTTGCTTAACTTCATGAAAACTATCGATACAATACTGTTTGAGAAACAACATGCTTAACTTGATGAAAACTAACGATACCAAACTGTTTGAGACTCTACATGCTTATATTCATGAAAACTAACGATACAACTTTGTTTGTGAAACTACTTGCTTAACTTCATGAAAAATACACATACAACACTGTGTGAGAAACTTCATGCTTAATTTCATGAATACTTATGATACCAAACTGTGAGACTCTACATGCTTATCTTCATGAAAAAAAATGATACAGCATTGTTTGTGTAACTACTTGCTTAACTTCATGAAAAATCACATACAACACTGTTGAGAAACTACATGCTTAATTTCATGAAAACTTATGATACAACACTGTTGTGAGAAACTACATGCTTAATTTCATGAAAACTACGATACCAAACTGTTTGAGACTCTACATGCTTATGTTCAAGAAAACTAACGATACAACATTGTTTGTGAAACTACGCGCTTAACTCCATGAAAACTAACGATACAACACTGTTTGTGGAACTACTTGCTTAACTTCATGAAAAATACACATACAACACTGTGTGAGAAACTACATGCTTAATTTCTTGAAAACTTAGGATACCAAACTGTGAGACTCTAAATGCTTATGTTCACGAAAACTAACGATACAACATTGTTTGTGAAACTACATGCTTAACTCCATGAAAACTAACGATACAACACTGTTTGTGTAACTACTTGCTTAAATTCATGAAAACTAACGATACAAACTCTGTGTGAGAAACTACATGCTTAATTTCATGAAAACTAACGATATAACACTGGTTGTGAAACTACTTGCTTACTTCATGAAAACTATCGATACAATACTGTTTGAGAAACAACATGCTTAACTTGATGAAAACTAACGATACCAAACTGTTTGAGACTCTACATGCTTATGTTCATGAAAACTAACGATACAACATTGTTTGTGTAACTACTTGCTTAACTTCATGAAAAATACACATACAACACTGTGTGAGAAACTACAGGCTTAATTTCATGAAAACTAACGAAACAACACTGTATGAGAAACTACATGCTTAATTCCATGAAAACTTACGATACCAAACTGTTTGAGACTCTACATGCTTATGTTCATGAAAACTAACGATACAACATTGTTTGTGAAACTACACGCTTAACTCCATGAAAACTAACGATACAACACAGTTTGTGTAACTACTTGCTTAACTTCATGAAAACTACAGATACAACACTGTGTGAGAAACAACGTGCTTAACTTGATGTAAACTAACGATACCCAACTGTTTGAGACTCTACATGCTTATGTTCATTAAAACTAACGATACAACTTTGTTTGTGACACTACTTGCTTAACTTCATGAAAACTATCGATACAATAGTGTTTGAGAAACAACATGCTTAACTTGATGAAAACTAACGATACCAAACTGTTTGAGACTGTACATGCTTATGTTCATGAAAACAAAGGATACAACATTGTTTGTGAAACTACACGCTTAACTTCATGAAAAATGCACATACAACACTGTGTGAGAAACTACATGCTTAATTTCATGAAAACTATCGATACAACACTGTGTGAGAAACTACGTGCTTAATTTCATGAAAACTTACGATACCAAACTGTTTGAGACTCTACATGCTTATGTTCATGAAAACTAACGATACAACATTGTTTGTGTAACTACTTGCTTAACTTCATGAAAAATACACATACAACACTGTGTGCGAAACTACATGGCTTAATTTCATGAAAACAAACGAAACAACACTGTATGAGAAACTACATGCCTAATTCCATGAAAACTTACGATACAAAACTGTTTGAGACTCTACATGCTTATATTCATGAAAACTAACGATACAACATTGTTTGTGTAACTACTTGCTTAACTTCATGAAAAATACACATACAACACTGTGTGGGAAAATACATACTTAATTTCATGAAAACTTATGACAGCAAACTGTGAGACTCTACATGCTTATGTTCATGAAAACTAACGATACAACATTGTTTGTGAAACTACGTGCTTAACTCCATGAAAACTAACGATACAACACAGTTTGTGTAACTACTTGCTTAAATTCATGAAAACAACCGATACAACTCTGTGTGAAAAACAACATGCTTAATTTCATGAAAACTAACGATATAACACTGGTTGTGAAACTACATGCTTAACTTCATGAAAACTATCGATACAATACTGTTGGAGAAACAACATGCTTAACTTGATGAAAACTAACGATACCAAACTGTTTGAGACTCTACATGCTTATGTTCATGAAAACTAATGATACAACATTGTTTGTGAAACTACACGCTTAACTTCATGAAAAATACACATACAACACTGTGTGAGAAACTACATGCTTAATTTCATGAAAACTAACGATACAAGACTGTATGAGAAACTACATGCTTAATTTCATGAAAACTACCGATATTACACTGGTTGTGAAACTACTTGCTTAATTTCATGAAAACTATCGATACAACACTGTGTGAGAAACTACGTGCTTAATTTCATGAAAACTTACGATACCAAACTGTTTGAGACTCTACATGCTTATGTTCATGAAAACTAACGATACAACATTGTTTGTGTAACTACTTGCTTAACTTCATGAAAAATACACATACAACACTGTGTGCGAAACTACAGGCTTAATTTCATGAAAACTAACGAAACAACACTGTATGAGAAACTACATGCTTAATTTCTGAAAACTAACGTTATAACTCTGGTTGTGAAACTACTTGCTTAACTTCATGAAAACTATCGATACAATACTGTGTGAGAAACAATGTGCTTAACTTGATGAAAACTAACGATACCAAACTGTTTGAGACTCTACATGCTTATGTTCATGAAAACTAACGATACAACTTTGTTTGTGACACTACTTGCTTAACTACATGAAAACTATCGATACAATAGTGTATGAGAAACAACATGCTTTATTTGATGAAAACTAACGGTACCAAACTGTTTGAGACTGTACATGCTTATGTTCATGAAAACAAACGATACAACATTGTTTGTGAAACTACAAGCTTAACTTCATGGAAAATACACATACAACACTGTGTGAGAAACTACGTGCTTAATTTTATGAAAACTTACGATACCAAACTGTTTGAGACTCTACATGCTTATGTTCATGAAAACTAACTATACAACATTGTTTGTGAAACTACACGCTTAACTCCATGAAAACTAACGATACAACACTGTTTGTGTAACTACTTGCTTAACATCATGAAAACTACCAATACAACACTGTGTGAGAAACTACATGCTTAATTTCATGAAAACTAACGGTATAACACGGTTTGTGACACTACTTGCTTATCTTCATGAATACTATCGATACAATACTGTTTGAGAAACAACATCCTTAACTTGATGAAAACTAATGAGACCAAACTGTTTGAGACTCTACATGCTTATATTCATGAAAACTAACGATACAACATTGTTCGTGTAACTACTTGCTTAACTTCATGAAAAATACACAAACAACACTGTGTGAGATACTACATGCTTAATTTCATGAAAACTTACGATACCAAACCGTGAGAATCTACATGCTTATGTTCATGAAAACTAACGATACAAAATTGTTTGTGAAACTACGCGCTTAACTCCATGAAAACAAACGATACAACACAGTTGGTGTAACTAATTGCTTAACTTCATGAAAAGTACCGATACAACACTGTGTGAGAAACTACGTGCTTAATTTCATGAAAACTTAAGATACCAAACTGTTTGAGACTCTACATGCTTATGTTCATGAATACTAACAATACTACATTGTTCGTGTAACTGCTTGCTTAACTTCATGAAAAATACACATACAACATTGTCTGAGAAACTACATGCTTAATTTCATGAAAACTAACGATACAACACTGTGTGAGAAACTACATGCTTAATTTCATGGAAACTTACGATACCAAACTGTTTGAGACTCTACATGCTTATGTTCATGAAAATTAACAATACAACATTGTTTGTGAAACTACACGCTTAACTCCATGAAAACTAACGATGCAACACTGTTTGTGTAACTACTTGCTTAACTTCATGAAAACTACCAATACAACACTGTGTTGAGAAACTACATGCTTAATTTCATGAAAACTAATCGATGTAACACTGGTTGTGAAACTACTTGCTTAACTTCATGAAAACTATCGATACAATACTGTTTGAGAAACAACATGCTTAACTTGATGAAAACTAACGATACCAAAATGTTTGAGACCCTACATGCTTATGTTCATGAAAACTAACGATACAACTTTGTTTGTAAAACTACTTGCTTAACTTCATGAAACTATTGATATATTAGAGTTTGAGAAACAACTTGCTTTACTATTTTAAAATTAACGATGCCAAACTGTTTGATTCTACATGCTTATGTTCATGAAAACTAACAATACAACATTGTTTGTGAAACTACACGCTCAACTCCATGAAAACTAACGATGCAACACTGTTTGTGTAACTACTTGCTTAACTTCATGAAAAATACACATACTACACTGTGTGAGAATCTACATGCTTAATTTCATGAAAACTAATGAAACAACACAGTATGAGAAACTACAGGCTTAATTTCATGAAAACTAACGAAACAACACTGTATGAGAAACTACATGCTTAATTCCATGAAAACTTACGATACCAAACTGTTTGAGACTCTACATGCTTATGTTCATGAAAACTAACGATACAACTTTGTTTGTAAAACTACTTGCTTAACTTCATGAAAACTACCAATACAACACTGTGTGAGAATCTACATGCTTAATTTCATGAAAACTAACGATATAAAACTGGTTGTGAAACTACTTGCTTAACTTCATGAAAACTATCGATACAATACTGTTTGAGAAACAACATGCTTAACTTGATGAAAACTAACGATACCAAAATGTTTGAGACCCTACATGCTTATGTTCATGAAAACTAACGATACAACTTTGTTTGTAAAACTACTTGCTTAACTTCATGAAAACTATCGATACAATAGTGTTTGAGAGACAACTTGTTTACTTGATTAAAACTAACGATACCAAACTGTTTGAGGCTCTACATGCTTATGTTCACGAAAATTAATGATACTACATTGTTTGTGAAACTGCACGTTTAACTCCATTTAAACTAACAATACAACACAGTTTGTGTAACTACTTGCTTAACTTCAGGAAAACTACCAATACAACACTGTGTGAGAAACTACATGCTTAATTTCATGAAAACTAACGATAGAACACTGTATGAGAAACTACATGCTTAATTTCATGAAAACTTACGATACCAAACTGTTTGAGACTCTACATGCTTATGTTCATGAAAACTAACGATACAACACTGTTTGTGAAACTAAGTGCTTAACTCCATGAAAATTAAAGATACAACACTTTGTGAGAAACTACAAGCTAAACTTCATGAAAACTAACGATACAACACAGGTTGAGAATCTGCTTGCTTAACTTCATGAAAACTATCGATACAATACTGTTTGAGAAACAACATGCTTAACTTGATGAAAACTAACGATACCAAACTGTTTGAGACTCTACATGCTTATCTTCATGAAAACTAACGATACAACATTGTTTGTGCAACTACTTGCTTTACTTCATGAAAAATACACATACCACACTGTGTGAGAAACTACATGCTTATTTTAATGAAAATTTGCGATACCAAACTGTTTGAGACTCTACATGATTATGTTCATGAAAGCTAACGATACATAATTGTTTGTGAAACTACTCGCTTAACTCCATGAAAACTAACGATACAACACAGTTTGTGTAACTACTTGCTTAACTTCATGAAAACGACCGATACAAATCTGTGTAAGAATCTACATGCTTAATTTCATGAAAACTAACGATATAACACTGGTTGTGAAACTACTTGCTTAACTTCATGAAAACTATCTATACAATACTGTTTGAGAATCAACATGCTTAACTTGATGAAAACTAATGATGCCAAACTGTTTGAGACTCTACATGCTTATGTTCATGAAAACTAACGATACAACTTTGTTTGTGTAACTACTTGCTTAACTTCATGAAAAATACACATACAACACTGTGTGAGAAAATACAAGCTTAATTTCATGAAAACTAACGATACAACACTGTGTGAGAAACTACATGCTTAATTTCATGAAAACGTAACGATACCACACTGTTTGAGACTCTACATGCTTATGTTCATGAACACTAACGATACAACATTGTTTGTGAAACTACGTGCTTAACTCCATGAAAACTAATGATACAACACTGTTTGTGTAACTACATGCTTAACTTCATGAAAACTAACGATACAACACTGGTTGTGAAACTACTTGCTTAACTTCATGAAACTATCGATACAATACTGTTTGAGAAACAACATGCTTAACTTGATGAAAACTAGCGATACCAAACAGTTTGAGACGCTACATGCTTATGTTCATGAAAACTAACGATATAACATTGTTTGTGTAACTACTTGCTTAACTTCATGAAAACTACCAATACAACACTGTGTGAGAAACTACATGCTTAATTTCATGAAAACTAACGATACAACACTGTTTGATGAAACTATCATGCTTAATCTTCATGAAAACTAACGATATAACACTGGTTGTGAAACTACTTGCTTAATGTTCATGAAAACTAACGATACAACATTGTTTGTGTAACTACTTGCTTAACTTCATGAAAAATACACATACAACACTGTGTGAGAAAACTACATGCTTAATTTCATGAAAACTAACGATACAACACTGTGTGAGAAACTACATGCTTAATTTCATGAAAACGTAACGATACCAAACTGTTTGAGACTCTACATGCTTATGTTCATGAACACTAACGATACTACATTGTTAGTGAAACTGCGCGCTTAACTCCATGAAAACTAATGATACAACACTGTTTGTGTAACTACCTGCTTAACTTCATGAAAACTAACGATGTAACACTGGTTGTGAAACTATTTGCTTAAATTCATGAAAACTATCGATATCATACTGTTTGAGAAACAACATGCTTAACTTGATGAAAACTAACGATACCAAACTGTTTGAGACTCTACATGCTTATGTTCATGAAAACTAACGATACAAAATTGTTTGTGAAACTACGCGCTTAACTCCATGAAAACTAACGATACAATACTGTTTGTGTAACTACTTGCTTAACTTCATGAAAACTACCAATACAACACTGTGTGAGAAACTACATGCTTAATTTCATGAAAACTTACAATACAATACTGTTTGAGAAACAACATGCTTAACTTGATCAAAACTAACGATACCAAACTGTTTGAGTCTTTACATGCTTATATTCATGAAAACTCACGATACAATTTTGTTTGTGACACTACTTGATTAACTTCATGAAAACTATCGATACAATAGTGTTTGAGAAACAACATGCTTAATTTCATGAAAACTAACTATACAACACTGTGTGAGAAACTACATGCTTAATTTCATGAAAACTAATGATACAACACTGTGTGAGAAACTACATGCTTAATTTCATGAAAATTATGATACCAAACTTTTTGAGACTCTACATGCTTATGTTCATGAAAACTAACGATACTACATTGTTTGTGAAAATGCGCGCTTAACTCCATGAAAACTAAAGATACAACACTGTTTCTGTAACTACTTGCTTAACTTCATGAAAACTACCGATCCAACACTGTGTGAGAAACTACATGCTTCATTTAATGAAAACTAACGATATAACACTGGTTTTGAAACTACTTGCTTAACTTCATGAAAACTATCGATACAATACTGTTTGAGAAACAACATGCTTAACTTGAGGAAAACTAACGATACCAAACTGTTTGAGACTCTACATGCTTATGTTCATGAAAACTAACGATACAACACTGTTTGTGTAACTAGTTGCTTAACTTCATGAAAACTACCGATACAACCCTGTGTGAGAAACTACATGCTTAATTTCATGGAAACTAACGATACAACACTGTGTGAGAAACTACATGCTTAATTTTATGAAAACTTACGATACAAAACTGTTTGAGACTCTACATGCTTATGTTCATGAACACTAACGATACAACATGGTTTTCAAACTACACGCTTAACTTCAGAAAATTCACAATACAACACTGTGTGAGAAACTACAAGGTAAACTTCATGAAAACTAACGATACAACACTGTTTGAGAATCTACTTGCTTAACTTCATGAAAACTATCGATACAATACTATTTGAGAAACAACATGCTTAACATGGTCAAAACTAACGATACGAAACTGTTTGAGACTCTACATGCTTATGTTCATGAAAACTAACAATACAGCATTGTTTGTGTAACTACTTGCTTAACTTCATGAAAAATACAAATACAACACTGTGTGAGAAACTACATGCTTAATTTCATGAAAATTTACGATACCAAACTGTATGAGACTCTACATGCTTATGTTCATGAAAACTAACGATACAATATTGTTTGTGTAACTACTTGCTTAACTTCATGAAAACTACACATACAACACTGGATGAGAAACTACATGCTTAATTTCATTAAAACTAACGATACAACACTGTGTGAGAAACTACATGCTTAATGTCATGAAAACTTACGATACCAAACTGTTTGAGACTCTACATGCTTATATTCATGAAAACTAACGATACAACATTGTTTGTGAATCTACGTGCTTACTCCATGAAAACTATTGATACAACACTGTTTGTGTAACTACCTGCTTAACTTCATGAAAACTAACGATATAACACAGGTTGTGAAACTACTTGCTTATCTTCATGAAAACTATCGATAGAAAAGGGTTTGAGAAACAACATGCTTAACTTGAGGAAAACTAACGACACCAAACTGTTTGAGACTCTACATGCTTATGTTCATGAAAACTAACGATACAACATTGTTTGTGAAACTACACGCTTAACTCCATGAAAACTAACGACAGAACACTGTTTGTGTATCTACTTGCTTAAATTCATGAAAACTAACGATAAAACCCTGTGTGAGAAACTACATGCGTAATTTCATGAAAACTACCGATACAACACTGTGTGAGAAACTACATGCTTAATTTCATGAAAACTACACGATACAACACTGTGTGAGAAACTGCATGCTTAATTTCATGAAAACTAACGATACAACACTGTGTGAGAAACTACATGCTTAATTTCATGAAAACTAACAATACAAAACTGTTTGAGACTCTACATGCTTATGTTCATGAAAACTAACGATACTACATTGTTTGTCGAAACTACATGCTTAACTTCATGAAAATTCACGATACAACACTGTGTGAGAAACTACAAGCTAAACTTCATGAAAACTAACGATACAACACTGTTTGAGAATCTACGTGCTTAACTCCATGAAAACTAATTGATACAACACTGTTTGTGTAAATACCTGCTTAACTTCATGAAAACTAACGATATAACACTGGTTGTGAAAATACTTGCTTAACTTCATGAAAACTATCGATACAAAAGTGTTTGAGAAACAACATGCTTAACTTGATGAAAACTAACGATACCAAACTGTTTGAGACTCTACATGCTTATGTTCATGAAAACTAACGATACAACATTGTTTGTGAAACTACATGCTTAACTCCATGAAAACTAACGATAGCAACACTGTTTGTGTAACTACTTGCTTAACTTCATGAAAAATACCGATACAACCCTTTGTGAGATACTACATGCTTAATTTCATGAAAACTACACATACAACACTGTGTGAGAAACTACATGCTTAATTTCATGAAAACTAACGATACAACACTGTGTGAGAAACTACATGCTTAATTACATGAAAACTTAAGATACAAAACTGTTTGAGACTCTACATGCTTATGTTCATGAAAACTAACGATACAACATTGTTTGTGAAACTCTCGCTGAACTCCATGAAAACTAACGATAAAACACTGTTTGTCTAACTACATGATTAACTTCATGAAAACTACCGATACAACACTGTGTGAGAAACTACATGCTTAATTTCATGAAAACTAACGATATAACACTGGTTGTGAAACTACATGCTTAACTTCATGAAAACTATCGATACAATACTGTTTGAGAAACAACATGCTTAACTTGATGAAAACTAACAATACCAAACTGTTTGAGACTCTACATGCTTATGTTCATGAAAACTAACGATACAACACTGTTTGAGAATCTGCTTGCTTAACTTCATGAAAACTATCGATACAATACTGTTTGAGAAGCAACATGCTTAACATGGTCAAAACTAACGATACCAAACTGTTTGAGACTCTACATGCTTATGTTCATGAAAACTAACGATACAACATTGTTTGTGTAACTACTTGCTTAACTTCATGAAAAATACACATACAACACTGTGTGAGAAACTACATGCTTAATTTCATGAAAACTAACGATACAACACTGTGTGAGAAACTACATGCTTAATGTCATGAAAACTTACGATACCAAACTGTTTGAGACTCTACATGCTTAGGTTCATGAAAACTAACAATACAACCCTGTGTGAGAAACTACGTGCTTAACTCCATGAAAACTATCGATACAACACTGTTTGTGTAACTACCTGCTTAACTTCATGAAAACTAACGATATAACACTGTGTTGTGAAACTACTTGCTTAACTTCATGAAAACTACCGATACAACACTGTGTGAGAAACTACATGCTTAATTTCATGAAAACTAACGATACAACACTGTGTGAGAAACTACATGCTTAATTTTATGAAAACTTACGATACAAAACTGTTTGAGACTCTACATGCTTATGTTCATGAACACTAACGATACAACATGGTTTTCAAACTACACGCTTAACTTCATGAAAATTCACAATACAACACTGTGTGAGAAACTACAAGCTAAACTTCATGAAAACTAACGATACAACACTGTTTGAGAATCTACTTGCTTAACTTCATGAAAACTATCGATACAATACTGTTTGAGAAACAACATGCTTAACATGGTCAAAACTAACGATACGAAACTGTTTGAGACTCTACATGCTTATGTTCATGAAAACTAACGATACAGACATTGTTTGTGTAACTACTTGCTTAACTTCATGAAAAATACAAATACAACACTGTGTGAGAAACTACATGCTTAATTTCATGAAAATTTATGATACCAAACTGTATGAGACTCTACATGCTTATGTTCATGAAAACTAACGATACAATATTGTTTGTGTAACTACTTGCTTAACTTCATGAAAACTACACATACAACACTGTGATGAGAAACTACATGCTTAATTTCATGAAAACTAACGATACAACACTGTGTGAGAAACTACATGCTTAATTTCATGAAAACTTACGATACCAAACTGTTTGAGACTCTACATGCTTATATTCATGAAAACTAACGATACAACATTGTTTGTGAATCTACGTGCTTACTCCATGAAAACTAATGATACAACACTGTTTGTGTAACTACCTGCTTAACTTCATGAAAACTAACGATATAACACAGGTTGTGAAACTACTTGCTTATCTCCATGAAAACTATCGATAGAAAAGGGTTTGAGAAACAACATGCTTAACTTGAGGAAAACTAACGACACCAAACTGTTTGAGACTCTAAATGCTTATGTTCATGAAAAATAACGATACAACAATGTTTGTGAAACTACACGCTTAACTCCATGAAAACTAACGACAGAACACTGTTTGTGTATCTACTTGCTTAAATTCATGAAAAATAACGATAAAACCCTGTGTGAGATACTACATGCGTAACTTCATGAAAACTACCAATACAACCCTGTGTGAGAAACTACATGCTTAATTTCATGAAAACTACACAAGCAACACTGTGTGAGAAACTGCATGCTTAATTTCATGAAAAGTAACGATACAACACTGTGTGAGAAACTACATGCTTAATTTCATGAAAACTTACAATACAAAACTGTTTGAGACTCTACATGCTTATGTTCATGAACACTAACGATACTACATTGTTTTCAAACTACACGCTTAACTTCAGAAAATTCACAATACAACACTGTGTGAGAAACTACAAGCGAAACTTCATGAAAACTAACGATACAACACTGTTTGAGAATCTACGTGCTTAACTCCATGAAAACAATTAATACAGCACTGTTTCTGTAAATACCTGCTTAACTTCATGAAAACTAACGATATAACACAGGTTGTGAAAATACTTGCTTAACTTCATGAAATCTGTCGATACAAAAGTGTTTGAGAAACAACATGCTTAACTTGAGGAAAACTAACGACACCAAACTGTTTGAGACTCTACATGCTTATGTTCATGAAATCTAACGATACAACATTGTTTGTGAAACTACATGCTTAACTCCATGAAATCTAACGATAGAACACTGTTTGTGTAACTACTTGCTTAACTTCATGAAAAATACCAATACAACCCTTTGTGAGATACTACATGCGTAATTTCATGAAAACTACACATACAACACTGTGTGAGAAACTACATGCTTAATTTCATGAAAACTAACGATACAACACTGTGTGAGAAACTACATGCTTAATTACATGAAAACTTAAGATACAAAAGTGTTTGAGACTCTACATGCTTATGTTCATGAACACTAACGATACAACATTGTTTGTGAAACTCTGCGCTGAACTCCATGAAAACTAACGATAAAACACTGTTTGTCTAACTACATGATTAACTTCATGAAAACTACCGATACAACACTGTGTGAGGAACTACATGCTTAATTTCATGAAAACTAACGATATAACACTGGTTGTGAAACTACATGCTTACCTTCATGAAAACTATCGATACAATACTGTTTGAGAAACAACATGCTTAACTTGAAGAAAACTAACAATACCAAACTGTTTGAGACTCTACATGCTTATGTTCATAAAAATTAACGATACAACACTGTTTGAGAATCTGCTTTCTTAACTTCATGAAAATTATCGATACAACACTGTTTTAGAAGCAAAATGCTTAACATGGTCAAAACTAACGATACCAAACTGTTTGAGACTCTACATGCTTATGTTCATGAAAACTAACGATACAACATTGTTTGTGTAACTACTTGCTTAACTTCATGAAAAATACACATACAACACTGTGTGAGAAACTACATGCTTAATTTCATGAAAAAAACGATACAACACTGTGTGAGAAACTACATGCTTTATGTCATGAAAACTTACGATACCAAACTGTTTGAGACTCTACATGCTTAGGTTCATGAAAACTAACAATACAACATTGTTTGTGAAACTACGTGCTTAACTCCATGAAAACTATTGATACAACACTTTTTGTGTAACTACCTGCTTAACTTCATGAAAACTAACGATATAACACTGGTTGTGAAACTACTTGCTTAACTTCATAAAAACTACCGATACAACCCTGTATGAGAAACTACATGCTTAATTTCATGAAAACTACACATACAACACTGTGTGAGAAACTACATGCTTAATTTCATGAAAACTAACGATACAACACTGTGTGAGAAACAACATGCTTAATTTAATGTACATATCGATACAAAACTGTTTGAGACTCTACATGCTTATGTTCATGAAAACTAACGATACAACATTGTTTGTGAAACTCCGCACTGAACTCCATGAAAACTAACGATACAACACTGTTTGTGTAACTACTTGCTTAACTTCATGAAAACTACCGATACAACACTGTGTTAGAAACTACATGCTTAATTTCATGAAAATTCACAATACAACACTGTGTGAGAAACTACAAGCTAAACTTCATGAAAACTAACGACACAACACTGTTTGAGAATCTGCTTGCTTAACTTCATGAAAACTATTGATACAATACTGTTTGAGAAACAAAATGCTTAACTTGGTCAAAACAAACGATACCAAACTGTTTGAGACTCTACGTGTTTATGTTCATGAAAACTGAAGATACAACATTGTTTGTGTAACTACATGCTTAACTTCATGAAAAATACACATACAACACTGAGTGAGAAACTACGTGCTTAATTTCATGAAAACTAACGATACAACACTGTGTGAGAAACTACACGCTTAATTTCATGAAAGCTAACGATACAACATTGTTTGGGAAACTACGTGCTTACCTACATGAAAAATAATGATACAACAGTGTTAACTACCTGCTTAACTTCATGAAAACTAACGATATAACACTGGTTTTGAAACTACTTGCTTAACACCATGAAAATTATCGATACAATAGTGTTTGAGAAACAACATGCTTAATTTCATGAAAACTAACTATACAACACTGTGTGAGAAACTACATGATTAATTTCATGAAAACTAATGATACAACACAGTGTGAGAAACTACATGCTTAATTTCATGAAAATTACGATACCAAACTTTTTGAGACTCTACATGCTTATGTTCATGAAAACTAACGATACTACATTGTTTGTGAAAATGCGCGATTAACTCCATGAAAACTAACGATACAACACTGTTTCTGTAACTACTTGCTTAACTTCATGAAAACTACCGATACAACACTGTTTGTGTAACTACCTGCTTAACTTCATGAAAACTAACGATATAACACTGGTTGTGAAACTACTTGCTTATCTTCATGAAAACTATCGATAGAAAAGTATTTGAGAAACAACATGCTTAACTTGAGGAAAACTAACCACACCAAACTGTTTGAGACTCTACATGCTTATGTTCATGAAAAATAACGATACAACAATGTTTGTGAAACTACACGCTTAACTCCATGAAAACTAACGACAGAACACTGTTTGTGTAACTACTTGCTTAAATTCATGAAAAATAACGATAAAACCCTGTGTGAGAAACTACATGCTTAATTTCATGAAAACTACACATGCAATACTGGGTGAGAAACTACATGCTTAATTTCATGAAAAGTAACGATACAACACTGTGTGAGAAACTACATGCTTAATTTCATGAAAACTTACGATACCAAATTGTTTGAGACTCTACATGCTTATGTTCATGAACACTAACGATACTACATTGTTTTCAAACTACACGCTTAACTTCAGAAAATTCACAATACAACACTGTGTGAGAAACTACAAGCTAAACTTCATGAAAACTAACGATACAACACTGTGTGAGAAACAACATGCTTAATTTAATGTAAACATACGATACAATACTGTTTGAGACTCTACATGCTTATGTTCATGAAAACTAACGATACAACATTGTTTGTGAAACTCCGCACTGAACTCCATGAAAACTAACGATACAACACTGTTTGTGTAACTACTTGCTTAACTTCATGAAAACTACCGATACAACACTTTGTGAGAAACTACATGCTTAATTTCATGAAAACTAATGATATAACACTGGTTGTGAAACTACTTGCTTAACTTCATGAAAGTTATCGATACAATACTGTTTGAGTAACAACATGCTTAACATGAAGAAAATTAACGATACCAAACTGTTTGAGACTCTACATGCTTATGTTCATGAAAATTAACGATACAACACTGTTTGAGAATCTGCTTTCTTAACTTCATGAAAATTATCGATACAACACTGTTTTAGGAACAACATGCTTAACATGGTCAAAACTAACGATACCAAACTGTTTGAGACTCTACATGCTTATGTTCATGAAAACTAAAGATACAACATTGTTTGTGTAACTCCTTGCTTAACTTCATGAAAACTACTGATACAACGCTGTGTGAGAACCTACATGCTTAATTTCATGGAAACTAACGATACAACACTGTGTGAGAAACTACATGCTTAATTTCATGAAAACGTACAATACAAAACTGTTTGAGAGTCTACATGCTTATGTTCATGAACACTAACGATACAACATTGTTTTCAAACTACACGCTTAACTTCAGAAAATTCACAATACAACACTGTGTGAGGAACTACAAGCTAAATTTCATGAAAACTAACGATACAACACTGTTTGAGAATCTACTTGCTTAACTTCATGAAAACTATCGATACAATACTATTTGAGAAACAACATGCTTAACTTGGTCAAAACTAACGATACGAAACTGTTTGAGACTCTACATGCTTATGTTCATGAAAACTAACAATACAGCATTGTTTGGGTAACTACTTGCTTAACTTCATGAAAAATACCGATACAACCCTGTGTGAGATACAACATGTGTAATTTCATGAAAACTACACATACAACACTGGGTGAGAAACTACATGCTTAATTTCATTAAAACTAACGATACAACACTGTGTGAGAAACTACATGCTTAATTTCATGAAAACTTATGATACAAAACTGTTTGAGACTCTACATGCTTATGTTCATGAAAACTAACGATACAACATTGCTTGTGAAACTCTGCGCTGAACTCCATGAAAACTAACGATGCAACACTGTTTGTGTAACTACATGCTTAACTATATGAAAACTACCAATACAACACTGTGTGAGAAACTGCATGCTTAATTTCATGAAAACTAACGATATAACACTGGTTGTGAAACTACTTGCTTAACTTCATGAAAACTATCGATACAATAACGTTTGAGAAACAACATGCTTAACTTGAAGAAAACTAACGATTCCAAACTGTGTGAGACTCTACATCCTTATGTTCATGAAAATTTACGATACAACACTGTTTGAGAATCTGCTTTCTTAACTTCATGAAAATTATCGATACAACACTGTTTTAGAAACAACATGCTTAACATGGTCAATACTAACGATACCAAACTGTTTGAGACTACATGCTTATGTTCATGAAATCTAAGGATACAACATTGTTTGTGTAACTACTTGCTTAACTTCATGAAAAATACACATACAACACTGTGTGAGAAACTACATGCTTAATTTCATGAAAACTAACGATACAACACTGTGTGAGATACTACATGCTTTATGTCATGAAAACTTACGATACCAAACTGTTTGAACTCTACATGCTTATGTTCATGAAAACTAACGATACAACATTGTTTGTGAAACGACGTGCTTAACTCCATAAAAACTAATGATGCAACACTTTTTGTGCAACTTCCTGCTTAACTTCTTGAAAACTAACGATATAACACTGGTTGTGATACTACTTGCTTAACTTCATAAAAACTACCGATACAACCCTGTGTGAGAAACTACATGCTTAATTTCATGAAATCTACAAATACAACACTGTGTGAGAAACTACATGCTTAATTTCATCAAAACGAACGATACAACACTGTGTGAGAAACTACATGCTTAATTTCATGAAAACATACGACACCAAACTTTTTAAGACTCTACATGCTTATGTTCATGAAAACTAACGATACAACATTGTTTGTGAAAGTACATGCTTAACTCCATGAAAACTAACGATACAACACTGTGTGAGAAACTACATGCTTAATTTCATGAAAACTTACGATACCAAACTTTTTGAGACTCTACATGCTTATGTTCATGAAAACTAACGAAACAACATTGTTTGTGAAACTACGTGCTTAACTCCATGAAAACTAATGATACAACACTTTTTTTGTAACTACCTGCTTAACTTCATGAAAACTAACGTTACAACACTCTTTGTGTATCTACTTGCTTAACTTCATGAAAACTACCGATACAACCCTGTGGGAGAAACTACATGCTTAATTTCATGAAAATTACACATACAACACTGTGTGAGAAACTACATGCTTAATTTCATTAAAACTAACAATCCAAAACTGTGTGAGAAACTACATGCTTAATTTCATGAAAACATACGATACCAAACTTTTTGAGACTCTACATGCTTATGTTCTTGAAACCTAACGATTCAAAATTGTTTGTGAAACTACGTGCTTAACTCCATGAAAACTAATGATACAACACTGTTTGTGTAACTACCTGCTTAACTTCATGAAAACTAACGATATAACACTGGTTGTAACAATACTTGCTTAATTTCATGAAAACTATCGATACAGTAGTGTTTGAGAAACTACATGCTTAACTTGAGGAAAACTAATGATACCAAACTGTTTGAGACTCTACATGCTTATGTTCATGAAAACTAATGACACAACATTGTTTGTAAAACTACACGCTTAACACCATGAAAACTAATGATACAACACTGTTTGTGTAACTACTTGCTGAACTTCATGAAAACTACCGATACAACCCTGTGTGAGAACCTACATGCTTAATTTCATGAAAACTACACATACAACACTGTGTGAGAAACTACATGCTTAATTTCATGAAAACTTACGATACAAAACTGTTTGAGACTCTTCATCCTTATGTTCATGAACACTAACGATACAACATTGTTTGTCAAACTACACCCTTAACTTCATAGAATTCACAATACAACACCGTGTGAGAAACTACTGCTAAACTTCATGAAAAATAACGATACAACACTGTTTGAGAATCTGCTTGCTTAACTTCATGAATACTATCGATACAATAATGTTTGAGAAACAACATGCTTAACATGGTCAAAACTAAGGATACCAAACTGTTTGAGACTCTACATGCTTACATCATGAAAACTAACGATACAATATTGTTTGTGAAACTACGCTCTTAACTCCAGGAAAACTAATGATACAACACTGTTTGTGTAACTACCTGCTTAACTTCATGAAAACTAATCGATATAACTCTGGTTGTGAAACTACTTGCTTAACTTCATGAAAACAATCGATCCAATAGTGTTTGAGAAACAACATGCTTAACTTGATGCAAACTAACGATACCAAGCTGTTTGAGACTCTACATGCTTATGTTCATGAAATCTAACGATACAAAATTGTTTGTGAAACTACACGCTTAACTCCATGAAAATTAACGATACAACACTGTTTGTGTAAATACTTGCTTAACTTCATGAAAACTACCGATACAACCCTGTGTGAGAAACTACATGCTTAATTTCATGAAAACTACACATACAACACTGTGTGAGAAACTACATGCTTAGTTTCATGAAAACTAACGATACAACACTGTGTGAGAAACTACATGCTTAATTTCATGAAATCTTAAGATACAAAACTGTTTGAGACTCCACATGCTTATGTTCATTAAAACTAACGATACAACATTGTTTGTGAAACTATGCTCTTAACTCCAGGAAAACTAATGATACAACACTGTTTATGTAACTACCTGCTTAACTTCATGAAAACAATCGATATAACACTGGTTGTGAAACAACTTGCTTAACTTCATGAAAACTATCGATCCAATAGTGTTTGAGAAACAACATGCTTAACATGATGAAAACTAACGTTACCAAATTGTTTGAGACTCGACATGCTTATGTTCATGAAAACTAACGATACAACATTGTTTGAGAAACTCTGCGCTGAACGCCTTGAAAACTAACGATACAACACTGTTTGTGTAACTACTTGCTTAACTTCATGAAAACTACCGATACAACACTGTGTGAGAAACTACATGCTTAATTTCATCAAAACTAATGATATAACTCTGGTTGTGAAACTACTTGCTTAACTTCATGAAAACTATCGATACAATACTGTTTGACAAACAACATGCTTAACTTGATGAAAACTAACGATACCAAACTGTTTCAGACTCTACAAGCTTATGCTCATTGAAACTAACGATACAATATTATTTGTGAAACTACATGCTTAACTTCATGAAAATTCACAATACAACACTGTGTAAGAAACTACGTGCTTAACTCCATGAAAACTAATGATATAACACTGTTAGTGTAACAACCTGCTTAACTTCATGAAAACTAACGATACAACACTGTTTGTGTAACTACTTGCTTAACTTCATGAAAACTACCGATACAACACTGTGTGAGAAACTTCAGGCTTAATTTCATGAAAACTACACGATATAACACTGTGTGAGAAACTACATGCTTAAATTCATGAAAACTTACGATACCAAACTTTTGGAGACTCTACATGCTTAAGTTCATGAAAACTAACGATACAACATTGTTTGTGAAACTCCGCGCTGAACTCCAAGAAAACTAACGATACAACACTGTTTGTATAACTACTTGCTTAACTTCATGAAAACTACCGATACAACACTGTGTGAGAAACTACATGCTTAATTTCATGAAAACTATCGATATAACACGGGTTGTGAAACTACTTGCTTAACTTCCTGAAAACTATCGATACAATAGTGTTTGAGAAACAACATGCTTAACTTGATGAAAACAAATGATACCAAACTGTTTGAGACTCGTAAATGCTTATGTTCATGAAAACTAACGATACTACATTGTTTGTGAAACTGCGCGCTTAACTCCATGAAAACTAACGATACAACACTGTTTGTGTTACTACTTGCTTAACTTCATGAAAACTACCAATACAACACTGTTGTGAGAAACTACATGCTTAATTTCATGAAAACTAACGATACAACACTGTTTGTGTAACTACTTGCTTAACTTCATGAAAACTACACGATACAACACTGTGTGAGAATCTGCATGCTTAATTTCATTAAAACTACCGATACAACACTGTGTGAGAAACTACAGGCTTAATTTCATGAAAACTAACGATACAACACTGTGTGAGAAACTACATGCTTAATTTCATGAAAACTTACGATACAAAACTGTTTGAGACTCTGCATGCTTATGTTCATGAAAACTAACGATACAACACTGGTTGTGAAAATACTTGCTTAACTTCATGAACACTATCGATACAATAGTGTTTGAGAAACAACATGCTTAACTTGATGAAAACAAATGATACCAAACTGTTTGAGACTCTACATGCTTATGCTCATGAAAACTATTGATACAATATTGTTTGTGAAACTACGCGCTTAACTCCATGAAAACTAAAGATACAACACTGTTTGTGTAACTACCTGCTTAACTTCATGAAAACTAACGATATAACACTGTCTTGTGAAACTACTTGCTTAACTTCATGAACACTATCGATACAATAGTGTTTGAAAAACAACATGCTTAACTTGATGAAAACAAATGATACCAAACTGTTTGAGACTCTAAATGCTTATGATCATGAAAACTAACGATACTACATTGTTTGTGAAACTGCGCGCTTAACTCCATGAAATCTAACGATACAACACTGTTTGTGTAACTACTTGCTTAACTTCATGAAAACTACCAATACAATACTGTGTGAGAAACTACATGATTAATTTCATGAAAACTAACGATACAATACTGTGTACGAAACTACACGCTTAACTCCATGAAAACTAACGATACAACACTGTGTAACTACTTGCTTAAGTTCATGAAAACTCCGATACAACCCTGTGTGAGAAACTACATGCTTAATTTCATGAAAACTACACATACAACACTGTGTGAGAAACTGCATGCTTAATTTCATGAAAACTAACGATACAACACTGTGTGAGAAACTACATGCGTAATTTCATCAAAACGTAACATACCAAACTGTTTGAGACTCTACATGCTTATGTTCATGAAAACTAACGATACAATATTTTTGTGAAACTACGCACTTAACTCCATAAAAACTAATGATGCAACACTGTTTGTGTAATTACCTGCTTAACTTCATGAAAACTAATGATATAACACTGGTTGTGAAACTACTTGCTTAGCTTTATGAAAACTATCGATACAATAGTGTTTGAGAAACAACATGCTTAACTTGATGAAAATTAAAGATACCAAACTGTTTGAGACTCTCCATGCTTATGTTCATGAAAACTAACGATAAAACATTGTTAGTGTAACTACTTGCTTAACTTCATGAAAAATGCACATACAACACTGTGTGAGAAACTGCATGCTTCATTTTATGAAAACTAACGATACAACACTGTGTGAGAAACTACATGCTTAATTTCATGAAAACGTACGATACCAAACTGTTTGAGACTCTACATGCTTTTGTTCATGAAATCTAACGATATATCACTGGTTGTGAAACTACTTGCTTAACTTAATGAACACTATCGATACAATACGTGTTTGAGAAACAACATGCTTAAATTGATGAAAACAAATGATACCAAACTGTTTGAGACTCTAAATGCTTATGTTCATGAAAAATAACGATACTACATTGTTTGTGAAACTGCACGCTTAACTCCATGAAAACTAACGATACAACACTGTTTGTGTAACTACTTGCTTAACTTCATGAAAACTACCGATACAACCCTGTGTGAGAAACTACATGCTTAATTTCATGAAAAATACACATACAACACTGTGTGACAAACTACATGCTTAATTTCATGAAAACTAACGATACAACACTGTGTGAGAAACTACATGCTTAATTTCATGAAAACTTAAGATACAAAACTGTTTGAGACTCTACATGCTTATGTTCATGAAAACTAACGATACAACATTGTTTATGAAACTATAGGCTTAACTCCATGAAAACTAATGATACAACACTGTTTGAGTAACTACCTGCTTAACTTCATGAAAACTAACGATATAACACAGGTTTTGAAACTACTTGCTTAACTTCATGAACACTATCGATACAATAGTGTTTGAGAAACAACATGCTTAACTTGATGAAAACAAATGATACCAAACTATTTGAGACTCTACATGCTTATGTTCATGAAAAATACAAATAAAACACTGTGAGAAACTACATGCTTAATTTCATGAAAATTAACGATACAACACTATGTGAGAAACTACATGCTTAATTTCATGAAAACTATCGATATAACACGGGTTATGAAACTACTTGCTTAACTTCCTGAAAACTATCGATACAATAGTGTTTGAGAAACAACATGCTTAACTTGATGAAAACAAATGATACCAAACTGTTTGAGACCGTAAATGCTTATGTTCATGAAAACTAACGATACTACATTGTTTGTGAAACTGCGCGCTTAACTCCATGAAAACTAACGATACAAAACTGTTTGTGTTACTACTTGCTTAACTTCATAAAAACTACCAATACAACAGGTTGTGAGAAACTACATGCTTAATTTCATGAAAACTAACGATACAACACTGTTTGTGTAACTACTTGCTTAACTTCATGAAAAATACACATACAACACTGTGTGAGAATCTGCATGCTTAATTTCATTAAAACTACCGATACAACCCTGTGTGAGAAACTACAGGCTTAATTTCATGAAAACTAACGATACAACACTGTGTGAGAAACTACATGCTTAATTTCATGAAACTTACGATACAAAACTGTTCGAGACTCTGCATGCTTATGTTCATGAAAACTAACGATACAACACTGGTTGTGAAAATACTTGCTTAACTTCATGAACACTATCGATACAATAGTGTTTGAGAAACAACATGCTTAACTTGATGAAAACAAATGATACCAAACTGTTTGAGACTCTACATGCTTATGCTCATGAAAACTATTTATACAATATTGTTTGTGAAACTACGCGCTTAACTCCATGAAAACTAAAGATACAACACTGTTTGTGTAACTACCTGCTTAACTTCATGAAAACTAACGGTATAACACTTCTTGTGAAACTACTTGCTTAACTTCATGAACACTATCGATACAATAGTGTTTGAAAAACAACATGCTTAACTTGATGAAAACAAATGATGCCAAACTGTTTGAGACTCTAAATGCTTATGATCATGAAAACTACCGATACTACATTGTTTGTGAAACTGCGCGCTTAACTCCATGAAATCTAACGATACAACACTGTTTGTGTAACTACTTGCTTAACTTCATGAAAACTACCAATACAATACTGTGTGAGAAACTACATGATTAAATTCATGAAAACTAACGATACAATACTGTGTACGAAACTACACGCTTAACTCCATGAAAACTAACGATACAACACTGTGTAACTACTTGCTTAAGTTCATGAAAACTCCGATACAACCCTGTGTGAGAAACTACATGCTTAATTTCATGAAAACTACACATACAACACTGTGTGAGAAACTGCATGCTTAATTTCATGAAAACTAACGATACAACACTGTGTGAGAAACTACATGCGTAATTTCATCAAAACGTAACATACCAAACTGTTTGAGACTCTACATGCTTATGTTCATGAAAACTAACGATACAATATTTTTGTGAAACTACGCACTTAACTCCATAAAAACTAATGATGCAACACTGTTTGTGTAATTACCTGCTTAACTTCATGAAAACTAATGATATAACACTGGTTGTGAAACTACTTGCTTAGCTTTATGAAAACTATCGATACAATAGTGTTTGAGAAACAACATGCTTAACTTGATGAAAATTAAAGATACCAAACTGTTTGAGACTCTCCATGCTTATGTTCATGAAAACTAACGATAAAACATTGTTAGTGTAACTACTTGCTTAACTTCATGAAAAATGCACATACAACACTGTGTGAGAAACTGCATGCTTCATTTTATGAAAACTAACGATACAACACTGTGTGAGAAACTACATGCTTAATTTCATGAAAACGTACGATACCAAACTGTTTGAGACTCTACATGCTTTTGTTCATGAAATCTAACGATATATCACTGGTTGTGAAACTACTTGCTTAACTTAATGAACACTATCGATACAATAGTGTTTGAGAAACAACATGCTTAAATTGATGAAAACAAATGATACCAAACTGTTTGAGACTCTAAATGCTTATGTTCATGAAAAATAACGATACTACATTGTTTGTGAAACTGCACGCTTAACTCCATGAAAACTAACGATACAACACTGTTTGTGTAACTACTTGCTTAACTTCATGAAAACTACCGATACAACCCTGTGTGAGAAACTACATGCTTAATTTCATGAAAAATACACATACAACACTGTGTGACAAACTACATGCTTAATTTCATGAAAACTAACGATACAACACTGTGTGAGAAACTACATGCTTAATTTCATGAAAACTTAAGATACAAAATTGTTTGAGACTCTACATGCTTATGTTCATGAAAACTAACGATACAACATTGTTTATGAAACTATGGGCTTAACTCCATGAAAACTAATGATACAACACTGTTTGAGTAACTACCTGCTTAACTTCATGAAAACTAACGATATAACACAGGTTTTGAAACTACTTGCTTAACTTCATGAACACTATCGATACAATAGTGTTTGAGAAACAACATGCTTAACTTGATGAAAACAAATGATACCAAACTATTTGAGACTCTACATGCTTATGTTCATGAAAAATACAAATAAAACACTGTGAGAAACTACATGCTTAATTTCATGAAAATTAACGATACAACACTATGTGAGAAACTACATGCTTAATTTCATGAAAACTATCGATATAACACGGGTTATGAAACTACTTGCTTAACTTCCTGAAAACTATCGATACAATAGTGTTTGAGAAACAACATGCTTAACTTGATGAAAACAAATGATACCAAACTGTTTGAGACCGTAAATGCTTATGTTCATGAAAACTAACGATACTACATTGTTTGTGAAACTGCGCGCTTAACTCCATGAAAACTAACGATACAAAACTGTTTGTGTTACTACTTGCTTAACTTCATAAAAACTACCAATACAACAGGTTGTGAGAAACTACATGCTTAATTTCATGAAAACTAACGATACAACACTGTTTGTGTAACTACTTGCTTAACTTCATGAAAAATACACATACAACACTGTGTGAGAATCTGCATGCTTAATTTCATTAAAACTACCGATACAACCCTGTGTGAGAAACTACAGGCTTAATTTCATGAAAACTAACGATACAACACTGTGTGAGAAACTACATGCTTAATTTCATGAAACTTACGATACAAAACTGTTCGAGACTCTGCATGCTTATGTTCATGAAAACTAACGATACAACACTGGTTGTGAAAATACTTGCTTAACTTCATGAACACTATCGATACAATAGTGTTTGAGAAACAACATGCTTAACTTGATGAAAACAAATGATACCAAACTGTTTGAGACTCTACATGCTTATGCTCATGAAAACTATTTATACAATATTGTTTGTGAAACTACGCGCTTAACTCCATGAAAACTAAAGATACAACACTGTTTGTGTAACTACCTGCTTAACTTCATGAAAACTAACGGTATAACACTTCTTGTGAAACTACTTGCTTAACTTCATGAACACTATCGATACAATAGTGTTTGAAAAACAACATGCTTAACTTGATGAAAACAAATGATGCCAAACTGTTTGAGACTCTAAATGCTTATGATCATGAAAACTACCGATACTACATTGTTTGTGAAACTGCGCGTTAACTCCATGAAATCTAACGATACAACACTGTTTGTGTAACTACTTGCTTAACTTCATGAAAACTACCAATACAATACTGTGTGAGAAACTACATGATTAAATTCATGAAAACTAACGATACAATACTGTGTACGAAACTACACGCTTAACTCCATGAAAACTAACGATACAACACTGTGTAACTACTTGCTTAAGTTCATGAAAACTCCGATACAACCCTGTGTGAGAAACTACATGCTTAATTTCATGAAAACTACACATACAACACTGTGTGAGAAACTGCATGCTTAATTTCATGAAAACTAACGATACAACACTGTGTGAGAAACTACATGCGTAATTTCATCAAAAGCGTAACATACCAAACTGTTTGAGACTCTACATGCTTATGTTCATGAAAACTAACGATACAATATTTTTGTGAAACTACGCACTTAACTCCATAAAAACTAATGATGCAACACTGTTTGTGTAATTACCTGCTTAACTTCATGAAAACTAATGATATAACACTGGTTGTGAAACTACTTGCTTAGCTTTATGAAAACTATCGATACAATAGTGTTTGAGAAACAACATGCTTAACTTGATGAAAATTAAAGATACCAAACTGTTTGAGACTCTCCATGCTTATGTTCATGAAAACTAACGATAAAACATTGTTAGTGTAACTACTTGCTTAACTTCATGAAAAATGCACATACAACACTGTGTGAGAAACTGCATGCTTCATTTTATGAAAACTAACGATACAACACTGTGTGAGAAACTACATGCTTAATTTCATGAAAACGTATCGATACCAAACTGTTTGAGACTCTACATGCTTTTGTTCATGAAATCTAACGATATATCACTGGTTGTGAAACTACTTGCTTAACTTAATGAACACTATCGATACAATAGTGTTTGAGAAACAACATGCTTAAATTGATGAAAACAAATGATACCAAACTGTTTGAGACTCTAAATGCTTATGTTCATGAAAAATAACGATACTACATTGTTTGTGAAACTGCACGCTTAACTCCATGAAAACTAACGATACAACACTGTTTGTGTAACTACTTGCTTAACTTCATGAAAACTACCGATACAACCCTGTGTGAGAAACTACATGCTTAATTTCATGAAAAATACACATACAACACTGTGTGACAAACTACATGCTTAATTTCATGAAAACTAACGATACAACACTGTGTGAGAAACTACATGCTTAATTTCATGAAAACTTAAGATACAAAATTGTTTGAGACTCTACATGCTTATGTTCATGAAAACTAACGATACAACATTGTTTATGAAACTATGGGCTTAACTCCATGAAAACTAATGATACAACACTGTTTGAGTAACTACCTGCTTAACTTCATGAAAACTAACGATATAACACAGGTTTTGAAACTACTTGCTTAACTTCATGAACACTATCGATACAATAGTGTTTGAGAAACAACATGCTTAACTTGATGAAAACAAATGATACCAAACTATTTGAGACTCTACATGCTTATGTTCATGAAAAATACAAATAAAACACTGTGAGAAACTACATGCTTAATTTCATGAAAATTAACGATACAACACTATGTGAGAAACTACATGCTTAATTTCATGAAAACTTACGATACCAAACTTTTTGAGACTCTACATGCTTATGTTCATGAAAACTACCGATACAACATTGTTTGTGAAACTACACGCTTAACTTCATGAAAATTCACAATACAACACTGTGTGAGAAACTGCAAGCTAAACATCTAGAAAACTAACGAAACAACACTGTTTGAGAATCTGCTTGCATAACTTCATGAAAACTATCCATTCAATACTGTTTGAGAAAAACATGCTTAACCTGGTCAAAACTAACGATATCAAACTGTTTGAGACTCTACATGGTTATGTTTATGAAAACTAACGATAGAACATTGTTTATGAAACTACGCACTTAACTCCATGAAAACTAATGATACAACACTTTTTGAATAACTACCTGCTTAACTGTATGAAATATAACGATATAACAGTGGTTGTGAAACTACTTGCTTAACTTCATGAACACTATCGATACAATAGTGTTTGAGATATAACATGCTTAACTTGATGAAAACTAATGATACCAAACTGTTTGAGACTCTACATGCTTATGTTCATGAAAACTAACGATACTACATTGTTTGTGAAACTGCGCGATTAACTCCATGAAAACTAACGATACAACACTGTTTGTGTAACCACTTGCTTAACTTCATGAAAACTACCGATACAACACTGTGTGAGAAACTACATGCTTAATTTCATGAAAACTAACGATATAACACTGGTTGTGAAACTACTTGCTTAACTTCCTGAAAACTATCGATACAATAGTGTTTGAGAAACAACATGCTTAACTTGATGAAAACAAATGATACCAAACTGTTTGAGACCGTAAATGCTTATGTTCATGAAAACTAACGATACTACATTGTTTGTGAAACTACGCGCTTAACTCCATGAAAACTAACGATACAACACTGTTTGTGTTACTACTTGCTTAACTTCATAAAAACTACCAATACAACACTTTGTGAGAAACTACATGCTTAATTTCATGAAAACTAACGATACAACACTGTTTGTGTAACTACTTGCTTAACTTCATGAAAAATACACATACAACACTGTGTGAGAATCTGCATGCTTAATTTCATTAAAACTACCGATACAACCCTGTGTGAGAAACTACAGGCTTAATTTCATGAAAACTAACGATACAACACTGTGTGAGAAACTACATGCTTAATTTCATGAAACTTACGATACAAAACTGTTCGAGACTCTGCATGCTTATGTTCATGAAAACTAACGATACAACACTGGTTGTGAAAATACTTGCTTAACTTAATGAACACTATCGATACAATAGTGTTTGAGAAACAACATGCTTAACTTGATGAAAACAAATGATACCAAACTGTTTGAGACTCTACATGCTTATGCTCATGAAAACTATTTATACAATATTGTTTGTGAAACTACACGCTTAACTCCATGAAAACTAAAGATACAACACTGTTTGTGTAACTACCTGCTTAACTTCATGAAAACTAACGGTATAACACTTCTTGTGAAACTACTTGCTTAACTTCATGAACACTATCGATACACTAGTGTTTGAAAAACAACATGCTTAACTTGATGAAAACAAATGATACCAAACTGTTTGAGACTCTAAATGCTTATGATCATGAAAACTAACGATACTACATTGTTTGTGAAACTGCACGCTTAACTCCATGAAATCTAACGATACAACACTGTTTGTGTAACTACTTGCTTAACTTCATGAAAACTACCAATACAATACTGTGTGAGAAACTACATGATTAAATTCATGAAAACTAACGATACAATACTGTGTACGAAACTACACGCTTAACTCCATGAAAACTAACGATACAACACTGTGTAACTACTTGCTTAAGTTCATGAAAACTCCGATACAACCCTGTGTGAGAAACTACATGCTTAATTTCATGAAAACTACACATACAACACTGTGTGAGAAACTGCATGCTTAATTTCATGAAAACTAACGATACAACACTGTGTGAGAAACTACATGCGTAATTTCATCAAAGCGTAACATACCAAACTGTTTGAGACTCTACATGCTTATGTTCATGAAAACTAACGATACAATATTTTTGTGAAACTACGCACTTAACTCCATAAAAACTAATGATGCAACACTGTTTGTGTAATTACCTGCTTAACTTCATGAAAACTAATGATATAACACTGGTTGTGAAACTACTTGCTTAGCTTTATGAAAACTATCGATACAATAGTGTTTGAGAAACAACATGCTTAACTTGATGAAAATTAAAGATACCAAACTGTTTGAGACTCTCCATGCTTATGTTCATGAAAACTAACGATAAAACATTGTTAGTGTAACTACTTGCTTAACTTCATGAAAAATGCACATACAACACTGTGTGAGAAACTGCATGCTTCATTTTATGAAAACTAACGATACAACACTGTGTGAGAAACTACATGCTTAATTTCATGAAAACGTACGATACCAAACTGTTTGAGACTCTACATGCTTTTGTTCATGAAATCTAACGATATATCACTGGTTGTGAAACTACTTGCTTAACTTAATGAACACTATCGATACAATAGTGTTTGAGAAACAACATGCTTAAATTGATGAAAACAAATGATACCAAACTGTTTGAGACTCTAAATGCTTATGTTCATGAAAAATAACGATACTACATTGTTTGTGAAACTGCACGCTTAACTCCATGAAAACTAACGATACAACACTGTTTGTGTAACTACTTGCTTAACTTCATGAAAACTACCGATACAACCCTGTGTGAGAAACTACATGCTTAATTTCATGAAAAATACACATACAACACTGTGTGACAAACTACATGCTTAATTTCATGAAAACTAACGATACAACACTGTGTGAGAAACTACATGCTTAATTTCATGAAAACTTAAGATACAAAATTGTTTGAGACTCTACATGCTTATGTTCATGAAAACTAACGATACAACATTGTTTATGAAACTATGGGCTTAACTCCATGAAAACTAATGATACAACACTGTTTGAGTAACTACCTGCTTAACTTCATGAAAACTAACGATATAACACAGGTTTTGAAATCTACTTGCTTAACTTCATGAACACTATCGATACAATAGTGTTTGAGAAACAACATGCTTAACTTGATGAAAACAAATGATACCAAACTATTTGAGACTCTACATGCTTATGTTCATGAAAAATACAAATAAAACACTGTGAGAAACTACATGCTTAATTTCATGAAAATTAACGATACAACACTATGTGAGAAACTACATGCTTAATTTCATGAAAACTTACGATACCAAACTTTTTGAGACTCTACATGCTTATGTTCATGAAAACTACCGATACAACATTGTTTGTGAAACTACACGCTTAACTTCATGAAAATTCACAATACAACACTGTGTGAGAAACTGCAAGCTAAACATCTAGAAAACTAACGAAACAACACTGTTTGAGAATCTGCTTGCATAACTTCATGAAAACTATCCATTCAATACTGTTTGAGAAAAAACATGCTTAACCTGGTCAAAACTAACGATATCAAACTGTTTGAGACTCTACATGGTTATGTTTATGAAAACTAACGATAGAACATTGTTTATGAAACTACGCACTTAACTCCATGAAAACTAATGATACAACACTTTTTGAATAACTACCTGCTTAACTGTATGAAATATAACGATATAACAGTGGTTGTGAAACTACTTGCTTAACTTCATGAACACTATCGATACAATAGTGTTTGAGATATAACATGCTTAACTTGATGAAAACTAATGATACCAAACTGTTTGAGACTCTACATGCTTATGTTCATGAAAACTAACGATACTACATTGTTTGTGAAACTGCGCGATTAACTCCATGAAAACTAACGATACAACACTGTTTGTGTAACCACTTGCTTAACTTCATGAAAACTACCGATACAACACTGTGTGAGAAACTACATGCTTAATTTCATGAAAACTAACGATATAACACTGGTTGTGAAACTACTTGCTTAACTTCCTGAAAACTATCGATACAATAGTGTTTGAGAAACAACATGCTTAACTTGATGAAAACAAATGATACCAAACTGTTTGAGACCGTAAATGCTTATGTTCATGAAAACTAACGATACTACATTGTTTGTGAAACTGCGCGCTTAACTCCATGAAAACTAACGATACAACACTGTTTGTGTTACTACTTGCTTAACTTCATAAAAACTACCAATACAACACTTTGTGAGAAACTACATGCTTAATTTCATGAAAACTAACGATACAACACTGTTTGTGTAACTACTTGCTTAACTTCATGAAAAATACACATACAACACTGTGTGAGAATCTGCATGCTTAATTTCATTAAAACTACCGATACAACCCTGTGTGAGAAACTACAGGCTTAATTTCATGAAAACTAACGATACAACACTGTGTGAGAAACTACATGCTTAATTTCATGAAACTTACGATACAAAACTGTTCGAGACTCTGCATGCTTATGTTCATGAAAACTAACGATACAACACTGGTTGTGAAAATACTTAGCTTAACTTCATGAACACTATCGATACAATAGTGTTTGAGAAACAACATGCTTAACTTGATGAAAACAAATGATACCAAACTGTTTGAGACTCTACATGCTTATGCTCATGAAAACTATTTATACAATATTGTTTGTGAAACTACGCGCTTAACTCCATGAAAACTAAAGATACAACACTGTTTGTGTAACTACCTGCTTAACTTCATGAAAACTAACGGTATAACACTTCTTGTGAAACTACTTGCTTAACTTCATGAACACTATCGATACACTAGTGTTTGAAAAACAACATGCTTAACTTGATGAAAACAAATGATACCAAACTGTTTGAGACTCTAAATGCTTATGATCATGAAAACTAACGATACTACATTGTTTGTGAAACTGCGCGCTTAACTCCATGAAATCTAACGATACAACACTGTTTGTGTAACTACTTGCTTAACTTCATGAAAACTACCAATACAATACTGTGTGAGAAACTACATGATTAAATTCATGAAAACTAACGATACAATACTGTGTACTGAAACTACACGCTTAACTCCATGAAAACTAACGATACAACACTGTGTAACTACTTGCTTAAGTTCATGAAAACTCCGATACAACCCTGTGTGAGAAACTACATGCTTAATTTCATGAAAACTACACATACAACACTGTTGTGAGAAACTGCATGCTTAATTTCATGAAAACTAACGATACAACACTGTGTGAGAAACTACATGCGTAATTTCATCAAAAGCGTAACATACCAAACTGTTTGAGACTCTACATGCTTATGTTCATGAAAACTAACGATACAATATTTTTGTGAAACTACGCACTTAACTCCATAAAAACTAATGATGCAACACTGTTTGTGTAATTACCTGCTTAACTTCATGAAAACTAATGATATAACACTGGTTGTATAACTACTTGCTTAGCTTTATGAAAACTATCGATACAATAGTGTTTGAGAAACAACATGCTTAACTTGATGAAAATTAAAGATACCAAACTGTTTGAGACTCTCCATGCTTATGTTCATGAAAACTAACGATAAAACATTGTTAGTGTAACTACTTGCTTAACTTCATGAAAAATGCACATACAACACTGTGTGAGAAACTGCATGCTTCATTTTATGAAAACTAACGATACAACACTGTGTGAGAAACTACATGCTTAATTTCATGAAAACGTACGATACCAAACTGTTTGAGACTCTACATGCTTTTGTTCATGAAATCTAACGATATATCACTGGTTGTGAAACTACTTGCTTAACTTAATGAACACTATCGATACAATAGTGTTTGAGAAACAACATGCTTAAATTGATGAAAACAAATGATACCAAACTGTTTGAGACTCTAAATGCTTATGTTCATGAAAATAACGATACTACATTGTTTGTGAAACTGCACGCTTAACTCCATGAAAACTAACGATACAACACTGTTTGTGTAACTACTTGCTTAACTTCATGAAAACTACCGATACAACCCTGTGTGAGAAACTACATGCTTAATTTCATGAAAAATACACATACAACACTGTGTGACAAACTACATGCTTAATTTCATGAAAACTAACGATACAACACTGTGTGAGAAACTACATGCTTAATTTCATGAAAACTTAAGATACAAAATTGTTTGAGACTCTACATGCTTATGTTCATGAAAACTAACGATACAACATTGTTTATGAAACTTTGGGCTTAACTCCATGAAAACTAATGATACAACACTGTTTGAGTAACTACCTGCTTAACTTCATGAAAACTAACGATATAACACAGGTTTTGAAACTACTTGCTTAACTTCATGAACACTATCGATACAATAGTGTTTGAGAAACAACATGCTTAACTTGATGAAAACAAATGATACCAAACTATTTGAGACTCTACATGCTTATGTTCATGAAAAATACAAATAAAACACTGTGAGAAACTACATGCTTAATTTCATGAAAATTAACGATACAACACTATGTGAGAAACTACATGCTTAATTTCATGAAAACTTACGATACCAAACTTTTTGAGACTCTACATGCTTATGTTCATGAAAACTACCGATACAACATTGTTTGTGAAACTACACGCTTAACTTCATGAAAATTCACAATACAACACTGTGTGAGAAACTGCAAGCTAAACATCTAGAAAACTAACGAAACAACACTGTTTGAGAATCTGCTTGCATAACTTCATGAAAACTATCCATACAATACTGTTTGAGAAACAACATGCTTAACCTGGTCAAAACTAACGATATCAAACTGTTTGAGACTCTACATGGTTATGTTTATGAAAACTAACGATAGAACATTGTTTATGAAACTACGCACTTAACTCCATGAAAACTAATGATACAACACTTTTTGAATAACTACCTGCTTAACTGTATGAAATATAACGATATAACAGTGGTTGTGAAACTACTTGCTTAACTTCATGAACACTATCGATACAATAGTGTTTGAGATATAACATGCTTAACTTGATGAAAACTAATGATACCAAACTGTTTGAGACTCTACATGCTTATGTTCATGAAAACTAACGATACTACATTGTTTGTGAAACTGCGCGATTAACTCCATGAAAACTAACGATACAACACTGTTTGTGTAACCACTTGCTTAACTTCATGAAAACTACCGATACAACACTGTGTGAGAAACTACATGCTTAATTTCATGAAAACTAACGATATAACACTGGTTGTGAAACTACTTGCTTATCTTCATGAAAACTATCGATACAATACTGTTTAAGAAACAACATGCTTAACTTGATGAAAACTAACGATACCAAACGGTTTGAGACTCTACATGCTTATGTTCATGAAAACTAATGATACAACATTGTTTGTGAAACTACACGCTTCACTCCATGAAAATTCACAATACAACACTTTTTGTGTAACTACTTCCTTAACTTCATGAAGCTACCGATACAACCCTGTGTGAGAAACTACATGCTTAATTTCATGAAAACTACACATACAACACTGTGTGAGAGACTACATGCTTAATTCCATGAAAACTAACGATACAACACTGTGTGAGAAACTACAAGCTAAATTTCATGAAAACTTACGATACAAAACTGTTTGAGACTCTACATGCTTATGTTCATGAAAAATACAAATACAACACTGTGTGAGAAACTACATGCTTAATTTCATGAAAACTAACGATACAACACTGTGTGAGAAACTACATGCTTAATTTCATGAAAACTTACGTTACCAAACTTTTTGAGACTCTACATGCTTATGTTCATGAAAACTAACGATACAACCTTGTTTGTGAAACTACACGCTTAACTTCATGAAAATTCACAAAACAACACTGTGTGAAAAACTGCAAGCCAAACTTCATGAAAACTATCCATACAACACTGTTTGAGAATCTGCTTGCTTAACTTCATGAAAACTATCGATACAATACTGTTTGAGAAACAACATGCTTAACTTGGTCAAAACTAACGATACCAAACTCTTTGAGACTCTACATGTTTATATTGATGAAAACTTACGATACAACATTGTTTGTGTAACTACTTGCTTACCTTCATGAAAACTACCGTTACAACCCTGTGTGAGAAACTACAGGCTTAATTTCATGAAAAATACATATACAACACTGTGTGAGAAACTACATGCTTAATTTCATGTAAACTTACGATACAAAACTGTTTGAGACTCTACATGCTTATGTTCATGAAAACTAACTATACAACATTGTTTGTGAAACTCCGCGCTTAACTCCATGAAAACTGATGATACAACACTGTTTGTGTAACTACCTGCTTAACATCATGAAAACTACCGATACAACCCTGTGTGAGAAACTACATGCTTATTTTCATGAAAACTAACAATATAACACTGGATGTGAAACTACTTGCTTAACTTCATGAAAACTATCGATACAATACTGTTTGAGAAACAACATGCTTAACTTGATGAAAACTAAATATACCAAACTGTTTGAGACTCTTTATACTTATGTTCATGAAAACGAACGATACAACATTGTTTGTGAAACAATGCGCTTTACTCCATGAAAAATAACGATACAACACTGTTTGTGTGACTACTTGCTTAACTTCATGAAATCTACCGATACAACACTGTGTGAGAAACTACATGCTTAATTTCATAAACAAACGATACAACAGTTTGTGAAACTATGCGCTTAAATTCATGAAAATTCACATATAACACTGTGTGAGAAACTACATGCTTAATTTCATGAAAACTAACGATATAACACTGGTTGTGAAACTGATTGCTTACCTTCATGAAAACTAATGATACAACACTGTTTGTGCAACTACCTGCTTAACTTCATGAAAACTAACAATATAACACTGGTTGTGTAACTACTTGCTTAACATCATAAAAACTATCAATACAATATTGTTTGAGAAACAACATGCTTAACTTGATGAAAACTAACGATACCAAACTGTTTGAGACTCTTCATGCTTATGTTCATGAAAACTAATGATACAACAGTGTTTGTCAAACTACACGCTTAACTTCATGAAAATTCACAATACAACACTGAGTGAGAATCTACAAGCTAAACTTCATGAAAACTAACGATAAAACACTGTTTGAGAATCTGCTTGCTTAACTTCATGAAAACTATCGATACAATACTGTTTGAGAAACAAGATGCTTAACTTGGTCACAACTAACGATAACAATCTGTTTGAGACTCTACATGTTTATGTTAATGAAAACTAACGATACAACATTGTTTGTGTAACTACATGCTTAACTTCATGAAAAATACACATACAACACTGTGTGAGAAACTACATGCTTAATTTCATGAAAACTTACGATACCAAACTTTTTGAGACTCTACATGCTTATGTTCATGAAAATTAACGATACAACATTGTTTGTGAAACTACACGCTTAACTTCATGTAAATTCACAATACAACACTGTGTGAAAAACTGCAAGCCAAACTTCATGAAAACTATCCATACAACACTGTTTGAGAATCTGCTTGCTTAACTTCATGAAAACTATCGATACAATAGTGTTTGAGAAACAACATGCTTAACTTGGTCAAAACTAACGATACCAAACTCTTTGAGACTCTACATGTTTATATTGATGAAAACTTACGATACAACATTGTTTGTGTAACTACTTGCTTACCTTCATGAAAACTACCGTTACAACCCTGTGTGAGAAACTACATGCTTAATTTCATGAAAACTTACGATACCAAACTTTTTGAGACTCTACATGCTTATGTTCATGAAAACTAACGATACAACATTGTTTGTGAAACTACGCGCTTAACTCCATGAAAACTAATGATACAACACTGTTTGTGTAACTACCTGCTTAACTTCATGAAACCAAACGATATAACACTGGTTGTGAAACTACTTGCTTAACTTCATGAAAACTATCGATACAATAGTGTTTGAGAAACAACATGCTTAACTTGTAGAAAACTAACGATACCAAACTGTTTGAGACACTACATGCTTATGTTCATGAAAACTGCGATACAGCATTGTTTGTGATACTATGCAATTAACTCCATGAAAACTAATGATACAACACTATTTGTGTAACTACCTGCTTAACTTCATGAAAACTAACGATATAACACTGGTTGTGAAACTACTTGCTTAACTTCATGAAAGCGATCGATACAATAGTGTTTGAGAAACAACATGCTTAACTTGATGAAAACTAATGATACCAAACTGTTTGAGACTCTACATGCTTATGTTCAAGAAAACTAACAATACAACATTTTTTGTCAAACTACACGCTTAACTTCATGAAAACTAACGATACAACACTGTTTGTGTAACTACTTGCTTAACTTCATGAAAACTACCGATACAACACTGTGTGAGAAACTAAATGCTTAATTTCATGAAAACCAACGATACAACATTGTTTGTGAAACAACACGCTTACCTCCATGAAAACTAATGATACAACACTGTTTGTTTAACTACATGCTTAACTTCATGAAAACTATCGATACAATCCTTTGTGAGAAACTACAAGCTTAGTTTCATGAAACTGCACATACAAGACTTTGTGAGAAACTACATGCTTAATTTAATGAAAACTAACGATACAACACTGTGTGAGAAACTTCATGCTTAAGTTCATGAAAACTAACGATTATAACAATGGTTGGGAAACTACTTGCTTAACTTCATGAAAACTATCGATACAATAGTGTTGAGAATCCACATGCTTAACTTGATGAAAACTAACGATACCAAACTGTTTGAGACTCTACATATTTTTGTTCATGAAAACTAACAATACAACATTGTTTGTGAAACTACGCGCCTACCTCCATGAAAACTAATGATACAACACTGTTTTTGGTTAACTACCTGCTTAACTTCATGAAAACCAACGATATAACACTGGTCGTGAAACTACTTGCTTAACTTCATGAAAACTATCGATACAATAGTTTTTGAGAAACAACATGCTTAACTTGATGAAAAATAATGATACCAAACTGAGACTCTACATGCTTATGTTCATGAAAACTAACGATACAACATTGTTTGTGAAACTACACGCTTAACTCTATGAAAACTAACGGTACAACCCTGTGTGTTTAACTACTTGCTTAACTTCAGGAAAACTACCGATACAACACTGTGTGAGAAACTACATGCTTAATTTCATGAAAACTAACGATACAACACTGTGTGTGAAACTACATGCTTAATTTCATGAAAACTTACGATACAAAACTATTTGAGACTCTACATGCTTATGTTCATGTAACCTGATGATACAACATTATTTGTGAAACTCCGTGCTTAACTCCATGAAAACTAATGATACAACACTGTTTGTGTAACTACCTGCTTAACTTCATGAAAACTAATGATATAACACTGGTTGTGAAACTACTTGCTTAACTTCTTGAAAACTATCGATACAATAGTGTTTGAGAAACAACATGCTTTACTTGTTGAAAACTAACGATACCAAACGGTTTGAGACTCTACCTGCTTATGTTCATGAAAACTAACGATACAACATTGTTTTTGAAACTACATGCTTAACTCCATGAAAACTAACGATACAGCACTGTTTGTGTAACTACTTTCTTACCTTCGTGAAACCTACCGATACAACCCTGTGTGAGAACCTACAGGCTTAATTTCATGAAAACTACACATACAAAACGGTGTAAGAAATTACATGCTTATTTTATGAAAACTAACGATACAACACTGTGTGAGAAACTGCATGCTTAATTTCATGAAAACTTATGATTCAAAACTGTTTGAGAAATTACATGCTTAATTTCATGAAAACTTATGATACCAAACTTTTTGAGAATCTACATGCTTATGTTCATCAAACTAACGATACAACATTGTTTCGTGAAAATACGCGCTTAACTCCATGAAAACTAATGTTACAACACTGGTTGTGAAACTACTTGCTTAACTTCATGAAAACTATCGATGCAATAGTGTTTGAGAAACAACATGCTTAACTTGTTGAAAACTAACGATACCAAACTGAGACTCTACATGCTTATGTTCATGACAACTAACGATACAACATTGTTTGTGAAACTACACGCTTAACGCCTTGAAAACTAACGATACAGAACTGTTTGTGTAACTACTTGCTTACCTTCATGAACCCTACCGATACAAACCTGTGTGAGAAACTACAGGCTTAATTTCATAAAACTACACATACAACACTGTGTAAGAAACTACATTCTTAATTTTATGAAAACTAACGACAAAACACTGTGTGAGAAACTACATGCTTAATTTCATGAAAACTAACCATACAACATTGTTTGTGAAACTCCGTGCTTAACTCCATGAAAACTAACGATACAACACTGTTTGTGTAACTACTTCCTTAACTTCATGAAAACTACCGATACAACACTGTGTGAGAAACTACAACCTAAACTTCATGAAAACTAACGATACAACACTGTTTGAGAATCTGCTTGCTAAACTTCATGAAAACTATCGATACAATAGTGTTTGAGAAACAACATGCTTAACTTGGTCAAAACTAACGATACCAAACTGTTTGAGACTCTACATGTTTATGTTCATGAAACCAACGATACAACATTGTTTGTGAAACTACGCGCTTAACTTCATGAAAACAAACGATACAACACTGTTTGCGTAACTACCTGCTTAATTTCAAGAATACTAACGATATAACACTGGTTGTGAAACTACTTGCTTAACTTCATGAACACTATCGATACAATAGTGTTTCAGAACTCAAACATGCTTAACTTGATGAAAACAAATGATACCAAACTGTTTGAGAATCTACATGCTTATGTTCATGAAAACTAACGATACTACAGTGTTTGTGAAACTGCGCGCTTAACTCCATGAAAACTAACGATACAACACTGTTTGTGTAACTACTTGCTTAACTTCATGAAAACTACCAATACAACACTTTGTGAGAAACTACATGCTCAATTTCATGAAAACTAACGATACAACACTGTTTGTGTAACTACTTGCTTACCTTTCATGAAAAATACCGATACAACGCTCTGTGAGAAACTACAGGCTTACTTTCTTAAAAACTACACATACAACACTGTGTGAGAAACTACATGCTTAATTTCAGTGAAAAATAACGATACAAACACTGTGTGAGAAAACACATGCTTAATTTCATGAAAACTTACGATACAAAACTGCTTGAGACTCTACATGCTTATGTTCATGAAAACTAACGATACAACATTGTTTGTGAAACTCCGTGCTGAACTGCATGAAAACTAACGATATAACACTGTTTGTGTAACTACTTGCTTAACTTCATGAAAACTACCGATACAACACTGTGTGAGAAACTGACATGCTTAATTTCATGAAAACTCAATCGATATAACATGGCTTGTGAATCTACTTGCTTAACTTCATGAAAAATATTGATACAATATCATGTTTGAGAAACAACATGCTTAACTTGATGAAACATAAATATACCAAACTGTTTGAGACTCTTCATGCTTATGTTCATTAAAACTAATGATACAACATTTTTTGTCAAACTACACGCTTAACTTCATGAAAATTCACAATACAATACTGTGTGAGAAACTACAAGCTAAACTTCATGAATACTAGCTGATACAACACTGTTTGAAGTTCCCGCTTTGCTTAACTTCATGAAAAATCTATCCATACAATACTGTTTG